>NC_084823.1:1945080-1997072 GCF_958449725.1 Rosa rugosa | reverse complement strand
AAAATGTTAGATGTCTTAAGAACAAGACATTGTATTAAGCTGGACATAGACATATATATGTTACTGGTATGGAATTCAATTATCAAATTGAGGTTGCAGACTTAATTAAATCATGTTAGTCCACCTCATTAATCTGTTTTGATTTCAAATTCAAATGAGTACAGTTATTAGGATAAATCTGATTAGGACAAGTTTGAAATTGCAGTTGAAATGGCATGACAGTTTCTTGATGGAAGAAACTGCCATGCATGGTTAAAATCTATATAATCAGGTTTTGGTCCCTGCTGATACACGCCCCTTATTCTCATTCATAAACAGTCCCATCCACTTATAAGAGAATTATAAAGGTGTAATCAGGAGAAGATCAAAATGAATGAATCAGGTTCTTCAAGTAAGTATGAGATTTTCCATTTTCAATATTTCTGGAAAACTGGGATTGCAGATGCTGTATCTATCCTAGTTCTATTTTGCACAGAAATATCTGTTTACATGTATTCATTATGAATGTAGATTATGTATATTTCTTTTATAGATCTAACAATTGGTATCAGAGCATGTCTATATTCATGTGAATTACATGTTCTGTGTGTTTTTCAATTTGAATTCTGGGATCACACAATAATCCGCATATAGTTTCAATATATATCGTTTAAATTTGAATGCATACATATAGATATAAATCTGAATGTTATGATACAGATTATTAGTATGAATTCATCAATTTACATTAAAATAATTGCTTCAACTAGTTGTTATAAGTATGTATATCACATGTTTTGTGATTTTGATACCGTTGGAAATCTCTTTGAGCTAAATCCAAGTGAGAAGAAATCTCATTGAGGAAGATTCAGGTGAGGTAAAATATCCTCTAGACAAATCTTGGAGAGGTAATATCCCCTTGAGATGGATCCGGGTGAGGAGGAAAATCTTAGACAGATCCCTTTGAGACAGGTCTAATCCTCCTCAATGGAAAAAATCTCCAAAATTGGGAAGATCATAAAGACATGAATAAACCTGACAGAATAAGTTTCATTTACTTCATGCTATCAAAGTAGCCTAGTATACAAGAAACTATCTACCTATTCTGTCTACTTCATACAAGATCACATCATAAAACTTAAAATCAAATTGATGTTAATTTCCAAAGAAACATGCATCAAGCATTTGGTTTATGATTGTGCATATGCAGAACTGTGAACATTTAGATATCATTAGAGATGAGTACACCACAAAGGTTGTCAGAATCTTGAAAGTGATCGAGTTTCATTTTTCTGTTTATATGATTTGGCATGGATGAATTTTCAAAACATGAACTTTCATTTCATTTTGGGACTCGAAAATATTCTGGTATTTGGCAAACTAGAATGTTTACAAAATTTTATTGATATGCAGCCATGCATTTCTCTATGAGTATTAGCCAAATTGAGCTTCTGAATGGTTCTAACTTCAGAAAATGGAAATCGGACATTGAGCTCAACTTGGGAATACTTGACTATGATCATGTGCTCAAGGAGGATCCACCTGAGGAATTGACACCAACTGCAAGCAGGGAGGCCAAAGAGAAGTTTGAAAAATGGCACAAACACAACAAAATGGCTTTGATCATGATCAAGAAAAGCATACCTGATAATGTGAGAGGAGGCATTCCAGATTCTGAGTAAAAAAAGGAGTTCTTCAACTCCATTGCTGAGAAGTTTAAAATCTCAGATAAGGCTGAGATAAATAATCTCATGAAATCACTCATGAGAATGGAGTTCAATGGGAAAGGCAGTGTTAGAGAATTCATCATGAGAGGTTCTAATGTTGCTGGAAAACTAAGGGGACTGAATATGACTGTGGAAGATTCATTCCTGGTGTACATGCTGCTAAACAAACTGCCAGATGAGTATGATAATCTGAAATCACTCTATAAGACCCAGAAAGAGCAGTGGACTGTGAATGAATTGATCTCACTCTGTGTTGAGGTTGAAGATGAAGTCAAGAAGAAAGGAAAAGAGATTTCAGTGAACTTAGTCACCAAAATGCAGCACAAGAAAAGGTTTGGAAACAATTGCAACAAAGGCAGCACCTCAAAACTTACAGTTAAGACTGACAACAATAAGGGTAAGTCTTCTAAGCCTGCTATAGTGATGAAATGTTTCTTTTGCAAGAAACCAGGGCATTTTAAGAAAGATTGTGAGGGTTTCAAGGCTTGGCTAACTAAGAAAGGTAATTTTCTGTCAAAACCAGTTTTTAATCTAGAAACAAATGATTTTCTGCATGACAATTCATGGTGGTTTGACACTGGCTCACCTATACATATTGTCAATTCATTGCAGGGATTATCAAGAATAACAATCCCAAACAGGAATGAGACAAAGGTGTGCACTGCAAGTGGCCAAAAAGTAGCTGTAAAAGCTGTAGGAATTGTCAAGCTTGTGTTTAGGAACAATTATGTACTAGAATTGAACAATGTTTATTGTATCCCTAGTATAAGTAGGAATCTTATTTCTGGTTCTCAGTTTGTGCCAAACAATGGTTTCAAGTTCTCTAGTGACAATAAAGTTATGCTATTATATCATGATTCAGTATGTTTTGGCCAAGCTAAAATCATAGATGGTTATTGGTTTGTGGATTGTGTTAATGCATCTGTTTCAAATCAAAATCAGGAAATTTTCATGTTGAACAAAAGTCCTGCTGTCAAAAGAAAATTTGATCATAATTCTTCATCTTATTTATGGCATAAAAGACTTGGCCATATTTCTAAGGAAAGAATGAAGAATCTGATTAAACAAGGAATTTTACCACCTTTGAACTTTGAAGATTTTGAAACCTGCATTGATTGTTTGAAGGGAAAAATGACTAACTCTAGAAGGACAGGTTCAAAAAGATGTGAAAATTTGCTTGACTTAGTGCATACTGATGTTTGTGGCCCTTTTCCAGTAAATACCATATGTGGGAATTGTTATTTCATTACCTTCATTGATGATTTTTCAAGATATTGCTATATTTATTTAATTTCTGAAAAATCACAAGCCTTGGATACCTTCAAAATCTTTAAAACTGAAGTTGAAAGACAAACTGGAAGACTTATAAAGGTTGTTAGATCTGATAGAGGAGGTGAGTATTTTGGAAAATATTCAGAAAAAGGCCAGCACAAAGGTCCATTTGCATTGTATTTGCAAGAATGTGGCATCGTGGCACAATACACCACTCCATACACTCCACAACAAAATGGGGTTTCAGAAAGAAGAAACAGGACCTTGATCAACATGGTTAGGAGTATGATTTTGAGATCAGGTTTGCCAAAATTTCTGTGGGGAGAAGCATTGAAGACTGCTAACTACATTTGTAACAGAACTCCAAGTAAAGCAGTTTCTAAAACACCTTTTGAGTTGTGGTGTGGCTACAAACCAAGCTTAAATCATTTCCATGTATGGGGATGTAAGGCAGAGGCAAGAGTGCATAGTGTTGAAGCTGGGAAACTTGATTCTCAAACCTTGAGTTCTTATTTTATTGGTTACTGTGACAAATCCAAAGGCTACAGATTTTATTGTCCAAGAAGAGGGACTAGGATTTTTGAATGTCACAGAGCTATTTTCTTTGATGAGTTGATTGATCAACAAGAAAGTGTGGATGATGACATGGATACAACAAGTTCAGTGCATGGCAGATTTGAAGATTGGTTCATATATCCTACTTACTGTGATGATGTTGAAAGCAATAATACTCTTCAAACAGAATTACTTCCATTGCAACAAATACAAAATGATCAAGTCAACATTGTGGGAGAAGTCCAAGGTGAAAATGCAGAAGTTGCTCAAGTAAATGCAGAACCTGAAAATGTAGAACCAGTAGTTCTGAGAAGATCAGGGAGAGAAAGAACGTCAGCAATCCCTGATGACTATCATGTTTATCAAATAGATGCAGAACCTGACATAGGAGCAGAAGATGATCCCACATCAGTTAAGCAGGCAATGCAGTCTGTAAACAGTGTCAAATGGAGAGAAGCCATGGAGAGGATGAATTGCAAAGCATGTCAAAGAATGAAGTATGGTCTTTGGTGGATAAATTTGATACATGTAAACCTATAGGCTGCAAATGGGTTTTCAAGACCAAAAGAGATGCAGATGGGAAAGTTGAAAGGTTCAAGGCTAGACTGGTTGCTAAAGGTTACAATCAGAAAGAGGGAGTTGACTACAATGAAACCTTCTCACCAGTTTCCACAAAAGATGCATTCAAAGTGCTTATGGCCTTGGTAGCACATTTCAACTTGGAGCTGCACCAAATGGATGTAAAGACAACATTCTTGAATGGAGATTTGAGTGAGGAAATCTATATGTTGCAGCCAGAAGGTTTTGTGGAAGATGAAAACAAAATTTGCAAGCTCAAAAAGTCAATCTATGGACTCAAGCAAGCCTCAAGGCAGTGGTATCAAGGTAATTCCTAATTTTGGTTTCCTGGAAAACAAGCTTGATGAATGTGTTTACATGAAGACCAGTGGGAGCAATTTTGTCTTTCTGATATTGTATGTGGATGATATTCTGCTAGCCAGTAGCAATGTGTGTTTGTTAAAAGAGACAAGAGCTTTTCTTTCAAAGCAGTTTGATATGAAAGACATGGGGGAGGCACATTATGTACTTGGAATTGAAATTACAAGGGACAGAAAGCAAGGTGCATTGGGACTGTCCCAAAAGAACTACATAGATAAAGTGCTCCAAAGATTTGGGATGCAGGATTGCAGGCAAGGAGAAGCACCTATATCTAAAGGAGACAGATTGCACAAAGGGCAATGTCCAAGCAATATTCTGCAGAAAAGGAGTATGGAAAATGTACCATATGCAAGCCTAGTTGGAAGTTTAATGTATGCTCAAGTATGTACAAGACCTGACATATCTTTTGCCATAAACATGCTGTCAAGGTACCAAGCAAATCCAGGATATGAGCATTGGGTTGCAGGTAAGAAGGTTTTAAGGTATTTGAAGAAAACCAGAGATCATATGCTGGTTTACAAGAAAATTGAAGATGAAGATTTTGAGATAAAAGCATATACAAATGCTTCATACAAGTCTGATATGGATGATTTAAAATCCACTTCAGGCTATGTTTTTGTTTTGGCTGGAGGTGCAATTTCATGGAAAACTGCCAAGCAAAGTTTGACAGCAACTTCAACATTCCAAGCAGAATATATAGCTATTTTTGAAGCAACTGGTCATGCACTGTGGTTAAGGAATTTTGTATCTCAATTGAAACTAGTGGAGTCTATTGAGAGACCTATGATCATCTATTGTGACAATGCATCTGCAGTGTTCTTCTCAAAGAACAATAAAATGTCGTCTGGATCTAAGAACATAGATGTGAAGTATTTTGCTGTTAGAGAAAGTGTGAGAGATGATGAAATAGAAGTGGTCAAAATTGGAACAAAGGATCAACTAGCAGATCCTTTGACAAAGGCATTACCTGTGTCTGTTTTCATTGAGCACATCAAAACTATGGGAGTTTTGGGAAGTTTGGATGCTGATGTGAACTGATCACATTGTACTTGATACCATGTGTTCTGGTTTTATTCATTGAGAGTGAGTAAAACATTGTAGTTCATTTACATTAATGTATTTAATGTATTATTTGCTGCAAAATAAAGTTGTACAATTATAGATGCTGTTAATGTAATGGCATATTTGCAGACAAATGTTTTAGTATGAAATTAATTCAGTCTTCAATGTATATTGAAATTTTGGTAGGACTATATATATATATATGCTTAACTGCAGATGATTGCTCAAGTTTAAGCATATATTCACTACTGTACTTTGAGGTAATTCATGTGGTTTTTACTTGCTGCAGTGTGGCTTTGGAAAGTTGGTGATTTACTAACTCACCAAGACATTCTTTGGCTTATTACAGTTTAAGTATAACTGACAGAATTTTGAGAATAGATTTGTGATGTAAATTGGATTCAAGTGCACACTCTAGGATGCTATGTTATATATGTATATCTAAGTCTTAAACAATGTCTAGTTCAGTGGGAGATTGTTAGATGTCTTAAGAACAAGACATTGTATTAAGCTGGACATAGACATATATATGTTACTGATATGGAATTCAATTATCAAATTGAGGTTGCAGACTTAATTAAATCATGTTAGTCCACCTCATTAATCTGTTTTGATTTCAAATTCAAATGAGTACAGTTATTAGGATAAATCTGATTAGGACAAGTTTGAAATTGCAGTTGAAATGGCATGACAGTTTCTTGATGGAAGAAACTGCCATGCATGGTTAAACTCTATATAATCAGGTTTTGGTCCCTGCTGATACACGCCCCTTATTCTCATTCATAAACAGTCCCATCCACTTATAAGAGAATTATAAAGGTGTAATCAGGAGAAGATCAAAATGAATGAATCAAGTTCTTCAAGTAAGTATGAGATTTTCCATTTTCAATATTTCTGGAAAACTGGGATTGCTGATGCTGTATCTATCCTAGTTCTATTTTGCACAGAAATATCTGTTTACATGTATTCATTATGAATGTAGATTATGTATATTTCTTTTATAGATCTAACACAAAACTCATAAGAACGAGTCAAACAAATTAATAGAGAGAGAGATAGAGGGAGAGAGTACCTGTGAAACTGGGTTTTGGATAATAGAGAGAGTATAATCTGCGAAACAGTGTCGAGGAGAAAGAATCTTCTATAGAACTTGGTTGTGATTGAGATCTCTATAATGAACAACGATTTCGAATCGGATGCGAAGTCGGAATCCGGTGATGACATTAAGGAAGCTAAAGCTAAGGACGGCAGCATCAGTGAGGATGAGGCTATGGTTTCGCCAATGGTTCTGATGGCAGTGGTTCAATGGGTTAGAGAGAGAAAAGAGTTGGGAGAGTCAATGTGGCACTATGTAAACCGTTAGATGATGTTTTTACACGTGTCATTACGTAGTTGAAAGCTCAGGCAGCTCAGGTGATTAAGCTAATCCTCAAGTAAATTATTATGTAATTAATCCATGTTTATTCATTTTGTAGTAAATAAGCGGAGTTGTGGATTTCGGATGAAATCGTGCGAAAATAGAGCTAATTGGAATTACCGACGAAAAGACGAAGTTGCCGATACGATCAACCATGGTCAATGCGAGTTTGAGAGCGAAACCCGACTAGTCACTTGAAAATATATATGGAAATATTTGAGATTGTGGATGTGGAGAAGAAAGAAAAATGGAAGAGAAGAAAAGAAAATTGCAGAAAAGAAAGAAAAGGTTGAATTAATTAATCATTAGCTTGATTAATTAATCAAGCACGTTGACCTCCAAGCTAACATGCAGCACCTTAATTAGACCTTAGTTTAATTAAACCTTACACTTAATTAAACTTTGGTTTCAATTAAGCATGTCTGCTGCCATCACGTGCCAGACCATATCTTCCTTCCTTCTTGTCCATTCCCATGACGCCACATGGCAGTCCTATCTCCCTCCTCACTCTCAGTGATCTACAGCTACACACCTTAATTAATCCCATCATATATATTCTCTCGGGCTCACACAGACCCGGGGGGAGAGAGGCAGAGACGACCTAGCGTAACAGCGCCGCAGCCTTTAATTTCAGATCCCATCTCTCTCTCCTCTGCGCAGGAGCCGACCCATCTATATATTCTGTTATTCTTTCTCTTCCAGGGGGCCGACCTCCTCCTCTTCTCTATCTCTATAACCACAACCCATTTTATATCACTAGTTCATCACCATTCCTCAATTAAATTCCAACATTTCGGCAAGGATCCGGGTTGAGGTACAAGAGAGAGTATAATTCCAAGCTAGTCATGCTCAGGAGCGGATCCAGGATTCAATTGTTGTCTAGGCTAATTAGAAGTGCATAATTTTTTTTTTTTTTTTTTTGCCTTTAACAACATCCTTTGCTTGCCTGATATATAAACAATCAAAGGAGAACTTTAAATCAGTTATTCTAATACAATAAATTCAATCTTAAGAATACTAGATACATCCAGTTAACCTCTAACAAGAATTAAAGACAGAGGTTACAGCACAGGTACATGATGCCCACACAAGAGGGAGAAAAGGCATTCTCATAACAAATCAGAGTTAAATAAAACCTATAACAACTCAATTCGGTGACATCAAGGTAAAATAAACATAAAAATATGTCTTGTGTTACGTCCCGAACCTAGAATTAACGGTTTACTCACTATTTGGACGGTAATTGTCGAATACTTTCAATTTTTACTTTTTATCGATATTTAGTGGCCGTAAAAGTTGACTTTTTGTTCGGGTCAAAATTTGAAGAAATGTTCATCATGAAAGTTGTAGGGGACGTTAAACCGAGCGCGTGCATATGTGGTGCGTAAAAATTGGACTTAGTATGTGAAAGTTATGGCCGAAAATGTAAAAGTTACTGTTCATGGTAATTAATATATAAATGGAAGTTACTGTTGGTAGATTTCCATTTTCGGAAAATCTACCTAGCCCCCGGTAACTCTTTCTTCTTCTTCCCCCGACCCTTTCCTCCCTTTCGGCCTGATCTTTCCCCTTCGATTTCTTCCCCCTCCGGCCGACCCAGGACGCAATCCGGCTATCCCCAAGCTCGTCTCCTCCCCCTCAACGCATCTGTGGTGGTGTTTTGCAGAAATTTGGCCGGAGGAGCTCGATTTGAGCTGGGAAGGTTACTGTAGCAACTGGTGGTTTTTGCCGATTTCCGGCGATTCCGGCCACCTCCGGTCACCATCTTGCCGTCGAAGCTTGGGTTTTCCACGGAGATCATTTTGCCCCTAGCCTCGAACCACGATTTGAAGTGTAGAGGCCGAATCGACAACCTAGGGTTCTCGAGTTTTCTGGGTTATCTTCGTCGGCCGGATTTGACTGTTTCCAGGTAAAATTTGGATGTGTTATAGTTGAGAAAATGGATCAGTGGGTTGAGTTGTTGCTATACATGGAATTTGGTGGCCGGTGGTGGAGGTTGGTACCGGCGCGTGGGTGCCACGCGCGTGGGTGCCACGCGCCGCCACTGTTGGTGGCACGTGAGACTATGTTTGGCCAGTCTTTAACTTCTGTTGTTGAGCTAAATAGTCAATTATACGTTTGGTTTCATAATTTCAGCTTTGAGATAGAATTTGAGATGGAATGAATATGGATTTTGATGTTGTTCTAGGGTGGAAATTGATAATTGGATTACGAGGAATCCATCCATCGGATTTCCTCGATTCAGCCCTAAAGCCCATACATTAAGGGAATAACATTAGTGAAGAAGATTGGGAGGTTTTGGGCAAATATATTTAATGTTAGGGTTTGGTTTTACTTATCGTAATTTAGTTTTCCATCCAGTAATTATGGATTTACGAACGTTATATTGTACAGGACGTGAGGAGGATTCGGATCGACGGCAGGCTTAGCCGTACACTGTGAGTGGACTTTTGTTTTTAAATAAGTGATGCATGCATTTATTTACTAAAGTATTTTCTATTTAATTAACCTATTATTTTCCGAGCATATGAATTGATTTTGGAATTTGATTACGATTTATCTCGTGGATTTGTTTCCAATGATGATTTTTGTGAAGTATTATGATTTATACCGGTTGTGAGTTTCGGTTATTAAGTTGTTATGCTCGGATTCGAATTTATATTTGATGTGGATTTTCGACGAATTGTTTTCGATGTGATTTCCGGATTTATATTATTTATATTATATTTATATTCGTCGATTCGAGACTTTATTTGCAATTGAATTTTGTTGGAGTAAATCTCCATGTTTATTTATTGATTTTCGATTTTGGCATTGGGAATGCCTCATTGACCATCTACTTATTCCTTTAGCGTGTGGGACACGCTGTTAATTTATACGATTCTACGAGAATTTCTGGGTACGGTTGGGAATCGTACCCGTGTTTTCTTTATTCGTGGGACATGGGGAAGCCTTAAGGATTTATTGGATTTTAATAGTTTTTACCCGCCATACCTGGGTCGTTATATTTTATTGCTAGCTAGCCTATTAGTACTCCTCCCTGCTTACTATGTGTTTGTGGGTGAGTAAGAGCAGAGCATGGGATGCTCCAGAGTGTGGGACACTCCGACCCGAGCCTGGGAGGCTCCCTTCTTTCGTATGGTGAAATTTCTTCCCCATATTTTACCATTACTTGACTAGCGGGGCTAGTCCGATTTCTTTTAACCAGCGGGGCTGGTATGTTTTTCACGAGTTTAAATTTAAAGAGATACGTTTTATAAATGTTGCATGCATCGAGATTTTATAATTTAAATTTGTGGGAAAGTATAAACTTTTCTTCCTTTATACTTATTTATTTTGTCCACTCACGCTAACGTTTTTATGTACTTTCCCCCTGGGCCCTTTGGTTTCAATTGCCCAGATCGCAGCGTTGCGGACCGGCTTAGGAGTGGAGGCTAGCACCACCTTTGCCATCTATCCTCAGTAGGTTATTTATTAACCTACTTTATGTATTATATTTCGAGTATGTTCTTTAGATTGCTCTGATTACTTAAAAGGGGTGGATTCATACATTTGTATAATTATGAGTGTATGGGAGTTGTATAATATTGGAGGAAGTTGAAAGATTTGGTTTACTGAGTTGTAATTTATATAAGTGGATATGTTTGTGTAGTACGATGTTTATACTTGGAAGTTTGCGGAATGTTGCTTGGAAGCAGGGTGGCTTCAAGCATAGAAATTTATTATACTTAGAAGTGTTTTCAACAGGTTTAGGGTTGTCTACTTTTAGGGGAGGTTCTGTCGAATTTTCCCGAAAAGTGGGCCCCGCAGGTCCATCTTGGAGTTAGGAGGGTAATTCCGGGGTGGGTCCTGACAGTTGGTATCAGAGCATTAGGTTTTCCGTTTCCTGTCAATTATACTACTTTATATATTTGAGGACGTCTAGTATCTTCCGAGTGATGGCCCGACCGCGGCGGATCCCCATCATGTGCTCTTCGATGCTAGTATGTTCTTCAAGTGTATAGGGTAGTTATCTTAGTGTCTTTGATGTGAGCTATCTAATTCTTTTTCAATCTCAGGTGCTATGCCTCTTAGACGCCGAAATCGCGGGGAGACCCCTCCCATTCCAGGAGATGAGAATGTTCCTGGAGGAATAGCGGAAGCCTTGGGTCGTATTGTTCAACAGTTGACTGCAGCGCTGCCGGGCTCCAGAACCGATTTTACCATGGAGCGAGCGAAGAAGCATGGAGCTTATAGCTTCTCCCATGCTCCTGATGCTTTGGATGCCCAAAATTGGTTGAACAAAATGGAGAGGGTCTTTACTCAGATTCATTGCCCAGAGGACCGAAAGGTGGGTTTAGCAGTGGATTTTCTTGATGGTGTGGCTTTTGATTGGTGGAATATGACTAGCAGGGATTTAGAGAATGATGGCCCAATCACTTGGGAACAGTTCAAGGAACATTTTACTGAGCGGTATTATGGTACAGCTATCCGTGACAGGATGAAGTATGAGTTCTTACATTTAGAGAAAGGGGACAAGACTGTGATGGAGTTTGAGCAGCGGTTCACCCAGCTAGCCCAGTTTGTGCCTGATCTAGTTGGCACTGAGAGAGAGCGGATCTATAGGTTTGTTGATGGATTGGGGGGTAAGTATCGTGAGCAGTTGACAGGAGTGCCATTTGATAATTATTCTGATGCAGTTAATGCTGCTCTGTGACTTGAGACCATGTATCTGTCTGGTGTCCGACCTCGAGATTTGGGTGGTCCCAGTCAGGGTCCATCCAAGAAGGCTGCTTCTACCTCTGGGTCCGGATCTTCAGTAGGCAGTGGACAGAGTAGTGGATCTAGTGCCGGATCTCGTTTTAGACGCGGGGGGCGTATCAGGAGATTCACTCGGGGACAGTTTGGTGGACGCCAGTTTGGGCAGAGCAGGGCTGGTTCTAGTAGTCAGCACAGGACTCCAGCTAGTCAGCCAGCCCAGTTTGGGCAATACCAGCCAGTTGGGTGCTTTGAGTGTGGACAGCAGGGCCACTTTAGGAGGGATTGCCCTCTATTGACCCAGAGAGTTGCATCTACCCCTTTTCAGACCGCTGGTCAGTCATTTGCCGGTACATCTACTGGTGGTACCGTTGCTTCTACTAGCGGTGCCCGTATCAGTTCAGCAGCTCGTGGCAGCCCGCAGCGGGGTAGGGGTCAGAGAGGACGTCCCACCACTCATGCTAGGTTACATGCCATGACTCAGCAGGAGGGTCGCGACTCACCAGATGTTATTATTGGTACGTTGTCTGTTTTTGGTCAGCCTGCTTATACTTTAATTGATCCTGGTGCTTCGCATTCTTTTATGTCGAGTAGATTTGCATGCTTTGCGAATGTGCCATCATCGCTCCTTATTGGTGAGTGGTATGTATTATTGCCTGCGGGAGCGTCACTTAAGATAGAGTGGGTTTTTAGAGGTTGTGGTGTTTTGATTGAGGGTGTTAATTTGGAAGTCGATTTAATTCCTTTAGACCTTGTTGAATTTGATGTAATCTTGGGGATGGAGTTTTTAGCAACTCACCGGGCCAATATTGATTGCTTTCGTAAGATTGTGGTCTTTCAAAGTCCAGGGAAGCCAATAATTACCTTTCAGGGTGATCGGAATGTTCTAGCTTCTTGTATGATTTCCACTTTGACCGCTGAGAAGCTTTTGAACAAAGGGAGTCAGGCTTATTTGGCACATGTGGTGGATACCAACAGGGAGGAGTTGAGTATTAGAGAGATACCGGTGGTTAGGAAATTTCCAGATGTATTTCCTGACGAATTACCTGGTTTACCCCCTGTTAGGGAGATAGATTTTACTATCGATTTGCTCCCTGGCACCACACCCATATCTTTGGCACCATACCGGATGGCCCCAGCTGAATTAAAAGAGTTGAAGACTCAGTTACAGGAACTAGTGGATAAAGGATTTATCCAATCTAGTGTGTCTCCTTGGGGTGCCCCGGTTTTATTTGTTAAGAAGAAGGATGGCTCTTTAAGGTTGTGCATTGATTATCGAAAGTTGAATAGGGTTACCGTGAAGAATAAATACCCTTTGCCTCGTATCGACGATCTCTTTGATCAGTTGAGGGGAGCCAAGGTCTTTTCTAAAATCGATTTGAGATCGGGTTATCATCAGTTGCGGATAAGGGAGTCTGATATACCCAAGACTGCTTTTCGATCACGTTATGGCCACTATGAATTCAGAGTAATGCCGTTTGGGTTAACTAATGCTCCTGCAGCTTTTATGGACCTCATGAATCGAGTGTTCCGTCCTTACCTTGATCGTTTCGTGATTGTGTTCATTGATGATATCTTGGTGTACTCTAAGGACGATAGTCAACATGCCAAACATCTAAGAATTGTATTGCGAACCTTGAGGGAGGCCCAGCTGTATGCGAAGTTCAATAAGTGTGAATTTTGGCTTAACAGTATAGGGTTCTTAGGTCATATTGTCTCTGCAGAAGGTATTAGTGTGGACCCTCAGAAGGTAGAAGCGGTGTTAAATTGGGAAAGACCTACTACCGTGACAGAGATTCGCAGTTTCTTGGGTTTGGCAGGTTATTACCGGCGATTCGTACAAGATTTCTCAAGGATTGCAACTCCTCTTACTAGGTTGACTAGGAAGGGTGTGAAATTTGTTTGGTCAGAAGAGTGTGAGCAAAGTTTTCAAGAGCTCAAGAGGCGTTTAACTAGTGCTCCGGTCCTAGCTTTGCCTGATGATAGTGGGGAGTATGTGGTATACAGTGACGCCTCAAGGCAAGGCTTGGGTTGTGTTCTGATGCAACATGGAAAAGTGATTGCCTATGCCTCTAGACAATTGAAACCGCATGAGTTAAATTACCCGACACATGACCTTGAGTTAGCTGCGGTAGTACTTGCACTTAAACTTTGGAGACACTATTTATATGGAGCTCGATGTCAAATCTTCACGGATCACAAGAGTCTTCAATATTTACTTACACAAAAAGAGATAAATCTGAGGCAAAGAAGATGGTTGGAGTTGATTAAGGATTATGATTGTACGATCGAGTATCATCCAGGAAGGGCCAATGTGGTAGCTGATGCTCTTAGTAGGAAATCATATCCTTCCCTGTTACCCTCCCCTTCCTTGTCACATTTGAGAACAGTCCGGGTTCCACTTCTTTATGAATTGCGCACTACAGGAGTTAATTTGGAAGGGACTAACGAATCTGCAGCCTTAATAGCCAGTTTCCATGTGAGGCCAATCCTTATTGACAAAGTACGAGAGGCGCAACCGCATGATGAAGCTCTACAAGAATTGAGAGAGGCAGTAGAGAATGGAGCTAGAGAAGACTTCATTGTCAGAGGGGATGGAGCTTTGATGTTCGGGAATAGAATTTGTGTACCCGATCAGGATGATCTTAAACAGGAAATACTGGAGGAGGCTCATAGTTCTGCTTATGCCATGCATCCTGGTGGAACCAAAATGTATCGGACTCTTAAGGAATACTATTGGTGGCCTAACATGAAGAGGGAAATTGCAGCTTATGTAAGAAGATGTCTAGTGTGTCAACAGGTGAAAGCAGAAAGACAAAAGCCCTCAGGTTTATTACAGCCATTGCCGATACCAGAATGGAAGTGGGAGCACATTACTATGGACTTCGTGTCAGGGTTACCACGTAGTCGTAATGGTCATGATAGCATTTGGGTAATTGTGGACCGGCTTACTAAATCCGCACATTTCTTACCGGTCAGCAAGACTTATAAAATGGATAAATATGCAGAGTTATACATGAATGAGATAGTGAAACTCCACGGCACACCCGTCTCTATTACTTCTGACCGAGATCCTCGCTTCACTTCAAAGTTTTGGCGTGAGCTGATGGAGGCTTTGGGCACTCAGTCTCAGTTTAGCACCGCATTTCACCCGCAAACAGACGGACAGACGGAAAGGACCATTCAAACACTGGAAGACATGTTGAGAGCTTGTGTTTTGCAATTCAAGGGGAATTGGGATAATCATGTCGCATTGATAGAGTTTGCGTATAATAACAGTTATCACTCCAGCATTGGCATGGCTCCTTATGAAGCCCTTTATGGCAAACAATGTCGTACCCCTCTATGTTGGAATGAGGTAGGGGAAAAGAAACTTATTGGTCCAGAATTGGTACAAATTACGACTGAAAAGGTTGAAGTGATCAAGGAAAAACTTAAAACGGCTCAGAGTAGACAAAAGAGTTATGCAGATAACAGAAGGAAAGATTTGGAGTTTCAAGTAGGTGATTGGGTATTCTTGAAGCTATCTCCATGGAAGGGTATTGTAAGATTTGGGAAACGCGGAAAGCTTAGCCCTAGATACATCGGACCGTATGAGATCACGGAGCGGATTGGTGCAGTTGCTTATCGTTTAGCATTACCTCCAAGATTATCCAGAGTTCATGATGTCTTCCATGTCTCCATGCTTCGCAAGTATGTTGCTGATCCCTCTCATGTTCTACAAGAGCAACCTATCCGATTGAGGGAAGACTTGACATATGAAGAAAAACCGGTTCAAATACTTGATAGGAGGGAGCAGATACTCAGGACCAAAACAATACCCTTAGTCAAGGTGCTTTGGAGTAATCATATGGTAGAAGAAGCTACTTGGGAGCCGGAAGAGCAAATGAGACAGCAGTATCCTCACCTTTTTGCTAGCAGGTAAGGTATGTTAATTTCGAGGTCGAAATTTTCATAAGGGGGGGAGATTGTTACGTCCCGAACCTAGAATTAACGGTTTACTCACTATTTGGACGGTAATTGTCGAATACTTTCAATTTTTACTTTTTATCGATATTTAGTGGCCCTAAAAGTTGACTTTTTGTTCGGGTCAAAATTTGAAGAAATGTTCATCATGAAAGTTGTAGGGGACGTTAAACCGAGCGCGTGCATATGTGGTGCGTAAAAATTGGACTTAGTATGTGAAAGTTATGGCCGAAAATGTAAAAGTTACTGTTCATGGTAATTAATATATAAATGGAAGTTACTGTTGGTAGATTTCCATTTTCGGAAAATCTACCTAGCCCCCGGTAACTCTTTCTTCTTCTTCCCCCGACCCTTTCCTCCCTTTCGGCCTGATCTTTCCCCTTCGATTTCTTCCCCCTCCGGCCGACCCAGGACGCAATCCGGCTATCCCCAAGCTCGTCTCCTCCCCCTCAACGCATCTGTGGTGGTGTTTTGCAGAAATTTGGCCGGAGGAGCTCGATTTGAGCTGGGAAGGTTACTGTAGCAACTGGTGGTTTTTGCCGATTTCCGGCGATTCCGGCCACCTCCGGTCACCATCTTGCCGTCGAAGCTTGGGTTTTCCACGGAGATCATTTTGCCCCTAGCCTCGAACCACGATTTGAAGTGTAGAGGCCGAATCGACAACCTAGGGTTCTCGAGTTTTCTGGGTTATCTTCGTCGGCCGGATTTGACTGTTTCCAGGTAAAATTTGGATGTGTTATAGTTGAGAAAATGGATCAGTGGGTTGAGTTGTTGCTATACATGGAATTTGGTGGCCGGTGGTGGAGGTTGGTACCGGCGCGTGGGTGCCACGCGCCGCCACTGTTGGTGGCACGTGAGACTATGTTTGGCCAGTCTTTAACTTCTGTTGTTGAGCTAAATAGTCAATTATACGTTTGGTTTCATAATTTCAGCTTTGAGATAGAATTTGAGATGGAATGAATATGGATTTTGATGTTGTTCTAGGGTGGAAATTGATAATTGGATTACGAGGAATCCATCCATCGGATTTCCTCGATTCAGCCCTAAAGCCCATACATTAAGGGAATAACATTAGTGAAGAAGATTGGGAGGTTTTGGGCAAATATATTTAATGTTAGGGTTTGGTTTTACTTATCGTAATTTAGTTTTCCATCCAGTAATTATGGATTTACGAACGTTATATTGTACAGGACGTGAGGAGGATTCGGATCGACGGCAGGCTTAGCCGTACACTGTGAGTGGACTTTTGTTTTTAAATAAGTGATGCATGCATTTATTTACTAAAGTATTTTCTATTTAATTAACCTATTATTTTCCGAGCATATGAATTGATTTTGGAATTTGATTACGATTTATCTCGTGGATTTGTTTCCAATGATGATTTTTGTGAAGTATTATGATTTATACCGGTTGTGAGTTTCGGTTATTAAGTTGTTATGCTCGGATTCGAATTTATATTTGATGTGGATTTTCGACGAATTGTTTTCGATGTGATTTCCGGATTTATATTATTTATATTATATTTATATTCGTCGATTCGAGACTTTATTTGCAATTGAATTTTGTTGGAGTAAATCTCCATGTTTATTTATTGATTTTCGATTTTGGCATTGGGAATGCCTCATTGACCATCTACTTATTCCTTTAGCGTGTGGGACACGCTGTTAATTTATACG
The DNA here is from genome assembly GCF_958449725.1 of Rosa rugosa. NCBI lineage: Eukaryota > Viridiplantae > Streptophyta > Magnoliopsida > Rosales > Rosaceae > Rosa > Rosa rugosa. The sequence continues at coordinate 1,979,742 of NC_084823.1, read as the reverse complement.
ATTCTACGAGAATTTCTGGGTACGGTTGGGAATCGTACCCGTGTTTTCTTTATTCGTGGGACATGGGGAAGCCTTAAGGATTTATTGGATTTTAATAGTTTTTACCCGCCATACCTGGGTCGTTATATTTTATTGCTAGCTAGCCTATTAGTACTCCTCCCTGCTTACTATGTGTTTGTGGGTGAGTAAGAGCAGAGCATGGGATGCTCCAGAGTGTGGGACACTCCGACCCGAGCCTGGGAGGCTCCCTTCTTTCGTATGGTGAAATTTCTTCCCCATATTTTACCATTACTTGACTAGCGGGGCTAGTCCGATTTCTTTTAACCAGCGGGGCTGGTATGTTTTTCACGAGTTTAAATTTAAAGAGATACGTTTTATAAATGTTGCATGCATCGAGATTTTATAATTTAAATTTGTGGGAAAGTATAAACTTTTCTTCCTTTATACTTATTTATTTTGTCCACTCACGCTAACGTTTTTATGTACTTTCCCCCTGGGCCCTTTGGTTTCAATTGCCCAGATCGCAGCGTTGCGGACCGGCTTAGGAGTGGAGGCTAGCACCACCTTTGCCATCTATCCTCAGTAGGTTATTTATTAACCTACTTTATGTATTATATTTCGAGTATGTTCTTTAGATTGCTCTGATTACTTAAAAGGGGTGGATTCATACATTTGTATAATTATGAGTGTATGGGAGTTGTATAATATTGGAGGAAGTTGAAAGATTTGGTTTACTGAGTTGTAATTTATATAAGTGGATATGTTTGTGTAGTACGATGTTTATACTTGGAAGTTTGCGGAATGTTGCTTGGAAGCAGGGTGGCTTCAAGCATAGAAATTTATTATACTTAGAAGTGTTTTCAACAGGTTTAGGGTTGTCTACTTTTAGGGGAGGTTCTGTCGAATTTTCCCGAAAAGTGGGCCCCGCAGGTCCATCTTGGAGTTAGGAGGGTAATTCCGGGGTGGGTCCTGACAGTTGGTATCAGAGCATTAGGTTTTCCGTTTCCTGTCAATTATACTACTTTATATATTTGAGGACGTCTAGTATCTTCCGAGTGATGGCCCGACCGCGGCGGATCCCCATCATGTGCTCTTCGATGCTAGTATGTTCTTCAAGTGTATAGGGTAGTTATCTTAGTGTCTTTGATGTGAGCTATCTAATTCTTTTTCAATCTCAGGTGCTATGCCTCTTAGACGCCGAAATCGCGGGGAGACCCCTCCCATTCCAGGAGATGAGAATGTTCCTGGAGGAATAGCGGAAGCCTTGGGTCGTATTGTTCAACAGTTGACTGCAGCGCTGCCGGGCTCCAGAACCGATTTTACCATGGAGCGAGCGAAGAAGCATGGAGCTTATAGCTTCTCCCATGCTCCTGATGCTTTGGATGCCCAAAATTGGTTGAACAAAATGGAGAGGGTCTTTACTCAGATTCATTGCCCAGAGGACCGAAAGGTGGGTTTAGCAGTGGATTTTCTTGATGGTGTGGCTTTTGATTGGTGGAATATGACTAGCAGGGATTTAGAGAATGATGGCCCAATCACTTGGGAACAGTTCAAGGAACATTTTACTGAGCGGTATTATGGTACAGCTATCCGTGACAGGATGAAGTATGAGTTCTTACATTTAGAGAAAGGGGACAAGACTGTGATGGAGTTTGAGCAGCGGTTCACCCAGCTAGCCCAGTTTGTGCCTGATCTAGTTGGCACTGAGAGAGAGCGGATCTATAGGTTTGTTGATGGATTGGGGGGTAAGTATCGTGAGCAGTTGACAGGAGTGCCATTTGATAATTATTCTGATGCAGTTAATGCTGCTCTGCGACTTGAGACCATGTATCTGTCTGGTGTCCGACCTCGAGATTTGGGTGGTCCCAGTCAGGGTCCATCCAAGAAGGCTGCTTCTACCTCTGGGTCCGGATCTTCAGTAGGCAGTGGACAGAGTAGTGGATCTAGTGCCGGATCTCGTTTTAGACGCGGGGGGCGTATCAGGAGATTCACTCGGGGACAGTTTGGTGGACGCCAGTTTGGGCAGAGCAGGGCTGGTTCTAGTAGTCAGCACAGGACTCCAGCTAGTCAGCCAGCCCAGTTTGGGCAATACCAGCCAGTTAGGTGCTTTGAGTGTGGACAGCAGGGCCACTTTAGGAGGGATTGCCCTCTATTGACCCAGAGAGTTGCATCTACCCCTTTTCAGACCGCTGGTCAGTCATTTGCCGGTACATCTACTGGTGGTACCGTTGCTTCTACTAGCGGTGCCCGTATCAGTTCAGCAGCTCGTGGCAGCCCGCAGCGGGGTAGGGGTCAGAGAGGACGTCCCACCACTCATGCTAGGTTACATGCCATGACTCAGCAGGAGGGTCGCGACTCACCAGATGTTATTATTGGTACGTTGTCTGTTTTTGGTCAGCCTGCTTATACTTTAATTGATCCTGGTGCTTCGCATTCTTTTATGTCGAGTAGATTTGCATGCTTTGCGAATGTGCCATCATCGCTCCTTATTGGTGAGTGGTATGTATTATTGCCTGCGGGAGCGTCACTTAAGATAGAGTGGGTTTTTAGAGGTTGTGGTGTTTTGATTGAGGGTGTTAATTTGGAAGTCGATTTAATTCCTTTAGACCTTGTTGAATTTGATGTAATCTTGGGGATGGAGTTTTTAGCAACTCACCGGGCCAATATTGATTGCTTTCGTAAGATTGTGGTCTTTCAAAGTCCAGGGAAGCCAATAATTACCTTTCAGGGTGATCGGAATGTTCTAGCTTCTTGTATGATTTCCACTTTGACCGCTGAGAAGCTTTTGAACAAAGGGAGTCAGGCTTATTTGGCACATGTGGTGGATACCAACAGGGAGGAGTTGAGTATTAGAGAGATACCGGTGGTTAGGAAATTTCCAGATGTATTTCCTGACGAATTACCTGGTTTACCCCCTGTTAGGGAGATAGATTTTACTATCGATTTGCTCCCTGGCACCACACCCATATCTTTGGCACCATACCGGATGGCCCCAGCTGAATTAAAAGAGTTGAAGACTCAGTTACAGGAACTAGTGGATAAAGGATTTATCCAATCTAGTGTGTCTCCTTGGGGTGCCCCGGTTTTATTTGTTAAGAAGAAGGATGGCTCTTTAAGGTTGTGCATTGATTATCGAAAGTTGAATAGGGTTACCGTGAAGAATAAATACCCTTTGCCTCGTATCGACGATCTCTTTGATCAGTTGAGGGGAGCCAAGGTCTTTTCTAAAATCGATTTGAGATCGGGTTATCATCAGTTGCGGATAAGGGAGTCTGATATACCCAAGACTGCTTTTCGATCACGTTATGGCCACTATGAATTCAGAGTAATGCCGTTTGGGTTAACTAATGCTCCTGCAGCTTTTATGGACCTCATGAATCGAGTGTTCCGTCCTTACCTTGATCGTTTCGTGATTGTGTTCATTGATGATATCTTGGTGTACTCTAAGGACGATAGTCAACATGCCAAACATCTAAGAATTGTATTGCGAACCTTGAGGGAGTCCCAGCTGTATGCGAAGTTCAATAAGTGTGAATTTTGGCTTAACAGTATAGGGTTCTTAGGTCATATTGTCTCTGCAGAAGGTATTAGTGTGGACCCTCAGAAGGTAGAAGCGGTGTTAAATTGGGAAAGACCTACTACAGTGACAGAGATTCGCAGTTTCTTGGGTTTGGCAGGTTATTACCGGCGATTCGTACAAGATTTCTCAAGGATTGCAACTCCTCTTACTAGGTTGACTAGGAAGGGTGTGAAATTTGTTTGGTCAGAAGAGTGTGAGCAAAGTTTTCAAGAGCTCAAGAGGCGTTTAACTAGTGCTCCGGTCCTAGCTTTGCCTGATGATAGTGGGGAGTATGTGGTATACAGTGACGCCTCAAGGCAAGGCTTGGGTTGTGTTCTGATGCAACATGGAAAAGTGATTGCCTATGCCTCTAGACAATTGAAACCGCATGAGTTAAATTACCCGACACATGACCTTGAGTTAGCTGCGGTAGTACTTGCACTTAAACTTTGGAGACACTATTTATATGGAGCTCGATGTCAAATCTTCACGGATCACAAGAGTCTTCAATATTTACTTACACAAAAAGAGATAAATCTGAGGCAAAGAAGATGGTTGGAGTTGATTAAGGATTATGATTGTACGATCGAGTATCATCCAGGAAGGGCCAATGTGGTAGCTGATGCTCTTAGTAGGAAATCATATCCTTCCCTGTTACCCTCCCCTTCCTTGTCACATTTGAGAACAGTCCGGGTTCCACTTCTTTATGAATTGCGCACTACAGGAGTTAATTTGGAAGGGACTAACGAATCTGCAGCCTTAATAGCCAGTTTCCATGTGAGGCCAATCCTTATTGACAAAGTACGAGAGGCGCAACCGCATGATGAAGCTCTACAAGAATTGAGAGAGGCAGTAGAGAATGGAGCTAGAGAAGACTTCATTGTCAGAGGGGATGGAGCTTTGATGTTCGGGAATAGAATTTGTGTACCCGATCAGGATGATCTTAAACAGGAAATACTGGAGGAGGCTCATAGTTCTGCTTATGCCATGCATCCTGGTGGAACCAAAATGTATCGGACTCTTAAGGAATACTATTGGTGGCCTAACATGAAGAGGGAAATTGCAGCTTATGTAAGAAGATGTCTAGTGTGTCAACAGGTGAAAGCAGAAAGACAAAAGCCCTCAGGTTTATTACAGCCATTGCCGATACCAGAATGGAAGTGGGAGCACATTACTATGGACTTCGTGTCAGGGTTACCACGTAGTCGTAATGGTCATGATAGCATTTGGGTAATTGTGGACCGGCTTACTAAATCCGCACATTTCTTACCGGTCAGCAAGACTTATAAAATGGATAAATATGCAGAGTTATACATGAATGAGATAGTGAAACTCCACGGCACACCCGTCTCTATTACTTCTGACCGAGATCCTCGCTTCACTTCAAAGTTTTGGCGTGAGCTGATGGAGGCTTTGGGCACTCAGTCTCAGTTTAGCACCGCATTTCACCCGCAAACAGACGGACAGACGGAAAGGACCATTCAAACACTGGAAGACATGTTGAGAGCTTGTGTTTTGCAATTCAAGGGGAATTGGGATAATCATGTCGCATTGATAGAGTTTGCGTATAATAACAGTTATCACTCCAGCATTGGCATGGCTCCTTATGAAGCCCTTTATGGCAAACAATGTCGTACCCCTCTATGTTGGAATGAGGTAGGGGAAAGGAAACTTATTGGTCCAGAATTGGTACAAATTACGACTGAAAAGGTTGAAGTGATCAAGGAAAAACTTAAAACGGCTCAGAGTAGACAAAAGAGTTATGCAGATAACAGAAGGAAAGATTTGGAGTTTCAAGTAGGTGATTGGGTATTCTTGAAGCTATCTCCATGGAAGGGTATTGTAAGATTTGGGAAACGCGGAAAGCTTAGCCCTAGATACATCGGACCGTATGAGATCACGGAGCGGATTGGTGCAGTTGCTTATCGTTTAGCATTACCTCCAAGATTATCCAGAGTTCATGATGTCTTCCATGTCTCCATGCTTCGCAAGTATGTTGCTGATCCCTCTCATGTTCTACAAGAGCAACCTATCCGATTGAGGGAAGACTTGACATATGAAGAAAAACCGGTTCAAATACTTGATAGGAGGGAGCAGATACTCAGGAACAAAACAATACCCTTAGTCAAGGTGCTTTGGAGTAATCATATGGTAGAAGAAGCTACTTAGGAGCCGGAAGAGCAAATGAGACAGCAGTATCCTCACCTTTTTGCTAGCAGGTAAGGTATGTTAATTTCGAGGTCGAAATTTTCATAAGGGGGGGAGATTGTTACGTCCCGAACCTAGAATTAACGGTTTACTCACTATTTGGACGGTAATTGTCGAATACTTTCAATTTTTACTTTTTATCGATATTTAGTGGCCCTAAAAGTTGACTTTTTGTTCGGGTCAAAATTTGAAGAAATGTTCATCATGAAAGTTGTAGGGGACGTTAAACCGAGCGCGTGCATATGTGGTGCGTAAAAATTGGACTTAGTATGTGAAAGTTATGGCCGAAAATGTAAAAGTTACTGTTCATGGTAATTAATATATAAATGGAAGTTACTGTTGGTAGATTTCCATTTTCGGAAAATCTACCTAGCCCCCGGTAACTCTTTCTTCTTCTTCCCCCGACCCTTTCCTCCCTTTCGGCCTGATCTTTCCCCTTCGATTTCTTCCCCCTCCGGCCGACCCAGGACGCAATCCGGCTATCCCCAAGCTCGTCTCCTCCCCCTCAACGCATCTGTGGTGGTGTTTTGCAGAAATTTGGCCGGAGGAGCTCGATTTGAGCTGGGAAGGTTACTGTAGCAACTGGTGGTTTTTGCCGATTTCCGGCGATTCCGGCCACCTCCGGTCACCATCTTGCCGTCGAAGCTTGGGTTTTCCACGGAGATCATTTTGCCCCTAGCCTCGAACCACGATTTGAAGTGTAGAGGCCGAATCGACAACCTAGGGTTCTCGAGTTTTCTGGGTTATCTTCGTCGGCCGGATTTGACTGTTTCCAGGTAAAATTTGGATGTGTTATAGTTGAGAAAATGGATCAGTGGGTTGAGTTGTTGCTATACATGGAATTTGGTAGCCGGTGGTGGAGGTTGGTACCGGCGCGTGGGTGCCACGCGCCGCCACTGTTGGTGGCACGTGAGACTGTGTTTGGCCAGTCTTTAACTTCTGTTGTTGAGCTAAATAGTCAATTATACGTTTGGTTTCATAATTTCAGCTTTGAGATAGAATTTGAGATGGAATGAATATGGATTTTGATGTTGTTCTAGGGTGGAAATTGATAATTGGATTACGAGGAATCCATCCATCGGATTTCCTCGATTCAGCCCTAAAGCCCATACATTAAGGGAATAACATTAGTGAAGAAGATTGGGAGGTTTTGGGCAAATATATTTAATGTTAGGGTTTGGTTTTACTTATCGTAATTTAGTTTTCCATCTAGTAATTATGGATTTACGAACGTTATATTGTACAGGACGTGAGGAGGATTCCCTCGAGGAGGGTTCGGATCGACGGCAGGCTTAGCCGTACACTGTGAGTGGACTTTTGTTTTTAAATAAGTGATGCATGCATTTATTTACTAAAGTATTTTCTATTTAATTAACCTATTATTTTCCGAGCATATGAATTGATTTTGGAATTTGATTACGATTTATCTCGTGGATTTGTTTCCAATGATGATTTTTGTGAAGTATTATGATTTATACCGGTTGTGAGTTTCGGTTATTAAGTTGTTATGCTCGGATTCGAATTTATATTTGATGTGGATTTTCGACGAATTGTTTTCGATGTGATTTCCGGATTTATATTATTTATATTATATTTATATTCGTCGATTCGAGACTTTATTTGCAATTGAATTTTGTTGGAGTAAATCTCCATGTTTATTTATTGATTTTCGATTTTGGCATTGGGAATGCCTCATTGACCATCTACTTATTCCTTTAGCGTGTGGGACACGCTGTTAATTTATACGATTCTACGAGAATTTCTGGGTACGGTTGGGAATCGTACCCGTGTTTTCTTTATTCGTGGGACATGGGGAAGCCTTAAGGATTTATTGGATTTTAATAGTTTTTACCCGCCATACCTGGGTCGTTATATTTTATTGCTAGCTAGCCTATTAGTACTCCTCCCTGCTTACTATGTGTTTGTGGGTGAGTAAGAGCAGAGCATGGGATGCTCCAGAGTGTGGGACACTCCGACCCGAGCCTGGGAGGCTCCCTTCTTTCGTATGGTGAAATTTCTTCCCCATATTTTACCATTACTTGACTAGCGGGGCTAGTCCGATTTCTTTTAACCAGCGGGGCTGGTATGTTTTTCACGAGTTTAAATTTAAAGAGATACGTTTTATAAATGTTGCATGCATCGAGATTTTATAATTTAAATTTGTGGGAAAGTATAAACTTTTCTTCCTTTATACTTATTTATTTTGTCCACTCACGCTAACGTTTTTATGTACTTTCCCCCTGGGCCCTTTGGTTTCAATTGCCCAGATCGCAGCGTTGCGGACCGGCTTAGGAGTGGAGGCTAGCACCACCTTTGCCATCTATCCTCAGTAGGTTATTTATTAACCTACTTTATGTATTATATTTCGAGTATGTTCTTTAGATTGCTCTGATTACTTAAAAGGGGTGGATTCATACATTTGTATAATTATGAGTGTATGGGAGTTGTATAATATTGGAGGAAGTTGAAAGATTTGGTTTACTGAGTTGTAATTTATATAAGTGGATATGTTTGTGTAGTACGATGTTTATACTTGGAAGTTTGCGGAATGTTGCTTGGAAGCAGGGTGGCTTCAAGCATAGAAATTTATTATACTTAGAAGTGTTTTCAACAGGTTTAGGGTTGTCTACTTTTAGGGGAGGTTCTGTCGAATTTTCCCGAAAAGTGGGCCCCGCAGGTCCATCTTGGAGTTAGGAGGGTAATTCCGGGGTGGGTCCTGACAGTTGGTATCAGAGCATTAGGTTTTCCGTTTCCTGTCAATTATACTACTTTATATATTTGAGGACGTCTAGTATCTTCCGAGTGATGGCCCGACCGCGGCGGATCCCCATCATGTGCTCTTCGATGCTAGTATGTTCTTCAAGTGTATAGGGTAGTTATCTTAGTGTCTTTGATGTGAGCTATCTAATTCTTTTTCAATCTCAGGTGCTATGCCTCTTAGACGCCGAAATCGCGGGGAGACCCCTCCCATTCCAGGAGATGAGAATGTTCCTGGAGGAATAGCGGAAGCCTTGGGTCGTATTGTTCAACAGTTGACTGCAGCGCTGCCGGGCTCCAGAACCGATTTTACCATGGAGCGAGCGAAGAAGCATGGAGCTTATAGCTTCTCCCATGCTCCTGATGCTTTGGATGCCCAAAATTGGTTGAACAAAATGGAGAGGGTCTTTACTCAGATTCATTGCCCAGAGGACCGAAAGGTGGGTTTAGCAGTGGATTTTCTTGATGGTGTGGCTTTTGATTGGTGGAATATGACTAGCAGGGATTTAGAGAATGATGGCCCAATCACTTGGGAACAGTTCAAGGAACATTTTACTGAGCGGTATTATGGTACAGCTATCCGTGACAGGATGAAGTATGAGTTCTTACATTTAGAGAAAGGGGACAAGACTGTGATGGAGTTTGAGCAGCGGTTCACCCAGCTAGCCCAGTTTGTGCCTGATCTAGTTGGCACTGAGAGAGAGCGGATCTATAGGTTTGTTGATGGATTGGGGGGTAAGTATCGTGAGCAGTTGACAGGAGTGCCATTTGATAATTATTCTGATGCAGTTAATGCTGCTCTGTGACTTGAGACCATGTATCTGTCTGGTGTCCGACCTCGAGATTTGGGTGGTCCCAGTCAGGGTCCATCCAAGAAGGCTGCTTCTACCTCTGGGTCCGGATCTTCAGTAGGCAGTGGACAGAGTAGTGGATCTAGTGCCGGATCTCGTTTTAGACGCGGGGGGCGTATCAGGAGATTCACTCGGGGACAGTTTGGTGGACGCCAGTTTGGGCAGAGCAGGGCTGGTTCTAGTAGTCAGCACAGGACTCCAGCTAGTCAGCCAGCCCAGTTTGGGCAATACCAGCCAGTTGGGTGCTTTGAGTGTGGACAGCAGGGCCACTTTAGGAGGGATTGCCCTCTATTGACCCAGAGAGTTGCATCTACCCCTTTTCAGACCGCTGGTCAGTCATTTGCCGGTACATCTACTGGTGGTACCGTTGCTTCTACTAGCGGTGCCCGTATCAGTTCAGCAGCTCGTGGCAGCCCGCAGCGGGGTAGGGGTCAGAGAGGACGTCCCACCACTCATGCTAGGTTACATGCCATGACTCAGCAGGAGGGTCGCGACTCACCAGATGTTATTATTGGTACGTTGTCTGTTTTTGGTCAGCCTGCTTATACTTTAATTGATCCTGGTGCTTCGCATTCTTTTATGTCGAGTAGATTTGCATGCTTTGCGAATGTGCCATCATCGCTCCTTATTGGTGAGTGGTATGTATTATTGCCTGCGGGAGCGTCACTTAAGATAGAGTGGGTTTTTAGAGGTTGTGGTGTTTTGATTGAGGGTGTTAATTTGGAAGTCGATTTAATTCCTTTAGACCTTGTTGAATTTGATGTAATCTTGGGGATGGAGTTTTTAGCAACTCACCGGGCCAATATTGATTGCTTTCGTAAGATTGTGGTCTTTCAAAGTCCAGGGAAGCCAATAATTACCTTTCAGGGTGATCGGAATGTTCTAGCTTCTTGTATGATTTCCACTTTGACCGCTGAGAAGCTTTTGAACAAAGGGAGTCAGGCTTATTTGGCACATGTGGTGGATACCAACAGGGAGGAGTTGAGTATTAGAGAGATACCGGTGGTTAGGAAATTTCCAGATGTATTTCCTGACGAATTACCTGGTTTACCCCCTGTTAGGGAGATAGATTTTACTATCGATTTGCTCCCTGGCACCACACCCATATCTTTGGCACCATACCGGATGGCCCCAGCTGAATTAAAAGAGTTGAAGACTCAGTTACAGGAACTAGTGGATAAAGGATTTATCCAATCTAGTGTGTCTCCTTGGGGTGCCCCGGTTTTATTTGTTAAGAAGAAGGATGGCTCTTTAAGGTTGTGCATTGATTATCGAAAGTTGAATAGGGTTACCGTGAAGAATAAATACCCTTTGCCTCGTATCGACGATCTCTTTGATCAGTTGAGGGGAGCCAAGGTCTTTTCTAAAATCGATTTGAGATCGGGTTATCATCAGTTGCGGATAAGGGAGTCTGATATACCCAAGACTGCTTTTCGATCACGTTATGGCCACTATGAATTCAGAGTAATGCCGTTTGGGTTAACTAATGCTCCTGCAGCTTTTATGGACCTCATGAATCGAGTGTTCCGTCCTTACCTTGATCGTTTCGTGATTGTGTTCATTGATGATATCTTGGTGTACTCTAAGGACGATAGTCAACATGCCAAACATCTAAGAATTGTATTGCGAACCTTGAGGGAGTCCCAGCTGTATGCGAAGTTCAATAAGTGTGAATTTTGGCTTAACAGTATAGGGTTCTTAGGTCATATTGTCTCTGCAGAAGGTATTAGTGTGGACCCTCAGAAGGTAGAAGCGGTGTTAAATTGGGAAAGACCTACTACAGTGACAGAGATTCGCAGTTTCTTGGGTTTGGCAGGTTATTACCGGCGATTCGTACAAGATTTCTCAAGGATTGCAACTCCTCTTACTAGGTTGACTAGGAAGGGTGTGAAATTTGTTTGGTCAGAAGAGTGTGAGCAAAGTTTTCAAGAGCTCAAGAGGCGTTTAACTAGTGCTCCGGTCCTAGCTTTGCCTGATGATAGTGGGGAGTATGTGGTATACAGTGACGCCTCAAGGCAAGGCTTGGGTTGTGTTCTGATGCAACATGGAAAAGTGATTGCCTATGCCTCTAGACAATTGAAACCGCATGAGTTAAATTACCCGACACATGACCTTGAGTTAGCTGCGGTAGTACTTGCACTTAAACTTTGGAGACACTATTTATATGGAGCTCGATGTCAAATCTTCACGGATCACAAGAGTCTTCAATATTTACTTACACAAAAAGAGATAAATCTGAGGCAAAGAAGATGGTTGGAGTTGATTAAGGATTATGATTGTACGATCGAGTATCATCCAGGAAGGGCCAATGTGGTAGCTGATGCTCTTAGTAGGAAATCATATCCTTCCCTGTTACCCTCCCCTTCCTTGTCACATTTGAGAACAGTCCGGGTTCCACTTCTTTATGAATTGCGCACTACAGGAGTTAATTTGGAAGGGACTAACGAATCTGCAGCCTTAATAGCCAGTTTCCATGTGAGGCCAATCCTTATTGACAAAGTACGAGAGGCGCAACCGCATGATGAAGCTCTACAAGAATTGAGAGAGGCAGTAGAGAATGGAGCTAGAGAAGACTTCATTGTCAGAGGGGATGGAGCTTTGATGTTCGGGAATAGAATTTGTGTACCCGATCAGGATGATCTTAAACAGGAAATACTGGAGGAGGCTCATAGTTCTGCTTATGCCATGCATCCTGGTGGAACCAAAATGTATCGGACTCTTAAGGAATACTATTGGTGGCCTAACATGAAGAGGGAAATTGCAGCTTATGTAAGAAGATGTCTAGTGTGTCAACAGGTGAAAGCAGAAAGACAAAAGCCCTCAGGTTTATTACAGCCATTGCCGATACCAGAATGGAAGTGGGAGCACATTACTATGGACTTCGTGTCAGGGTTACCACGTAGTCGTAATGGTCATGATAGCATTTGGGTAATTGTGGACCGGCTTACTAAATCCGCACATTTCTTACCGGTCAGCAAGACTTATAAAATGGATAAATATGCAGAGTTATACATGAATGAGATAGTGAAACTCCACGGCACACCCGTCTCTATTACTTCTGACCGAGATCCTCGCTTCACTTCAAAGTTTTGGCGTGAGCTGATGGAGGCTTTGGGCACTCAGTCTCAGTTTAGCACCGCATTTCACCCGCAAACAGACGGACAGACGGAAAGGACCATTCAAACACTGGAAGACATGTTGAGAGCTTGTGTTTTGCAATTCAAGGGGAATTGGGATAATCATGTCGCATTGATAGAGTTTGCGTATAATAACAGTTATCACTCCAGCATTGGCATGGCTCCTTATGAAGCCCTTTATGGCAAACAATGTCGTACCCCTCTATGTTGGAATGAGGTAGGGGAAAGGAAACTTATTGGTCCAGAATTGGTACAAATTACGACTGAAAAGGTTGAAGTGATCAAGGAAAAACTTAAAACGGCTCAGAGTAGACAAAAGAGTTATGCAGATAACAGAAGGAAAGATTTGGAGTTTCAAGTAGGTGATTGGGTATTCTTGAAGCTATCTCCATGGAAGGGTATTGTAAGATTTGGGAAACGCGGAAAGCTTAGCCCTAGATACATCGGACCGTATGAGATCACGGAGCGGATTGGTGCAGTTGCTTATCGTTTAGCATTACCTCCAAGATTATCCAGAGTTCATGATGTCTTCCATGTCTCCATGCTTCGCAAGTATGTTGCTGATCCCTCTCATGTTCTACAAGAGCAACCTATCCGATTGAGGGAAGACTTGACATATGAAGAAAAACCGGTTCAAATACTTGATAGGAGGGAGCAGATACTCAGGAACAAAACAATACCCTTAGTCAAGGTGCTTTGGAGTAATCATATGGTAGAAGAAGCTACTTGGGAGCCGGAAGAGCAAATGAGACAGCAGTATCCTCACCTTTTTGCTAGCAGGTAAGGTATGTTAATTTCGAGGTCGAAATTTTCATAAGGGGGGGAGATTGTTACGTCCCGAACCTAGAATTAACGGTTTACTCACTATTTGGACGGTAATTGTCGAATACTTTCAATTTTTACTTTTTATCGATATTTAGTGGCCCTAAAAGTTGACTTTTTGTTCGGGTCAAAATTTGAAGAAATGTTCATCATGAAAGTTGTAGGGGACGTTAAACCGAGCGCGTGCATATGTGGTGCGTAAAAATTGGACTTAGTCTGTGAAAGTTATGGCCGAAAATGTAAAAGTTACTGTTCATGGTAATTAATATATAAATGGAAGTTACTGTTGGTAGATTTCCATTTTCGGAAAATCTACCTAGCCCCCGGTAACTCTTTCTTCTTCTTCCCCCGACCCTTTCCTCCCTTTCGGCCTGATCTTTCCCCTTCGATTTCTTCCCCCTCCGGCCGACCCAGGACGCAATCCGGCTATCCCCAAGCTCGTCTCCTCCCCCTCAACGCATCTGTGGTGGTGTTTTGCAGAAATTTGGCCGGAGGAGCTCGATTTGAGCTGGGAAGGTTACTGTAGCAACTGGTGGTTTTTGCCGATTTCCGGCGATTCCGGCCACCTCCGGTCACCATCTTGCCGTCGAAGCTTGGGTTTTCCACGGAGATCATTTTGCCCCTAGCCTCGAACCACGATTTGAAGTGTAGAGGCCGAATCGACAACCTAGGGTTCTCGAGTTTTCTGGGTTATCTTCGTCGGCCGGATTTGACTGTTTCCAGGTAAAATTTGGATGTGTTATAGTTGAGAAAATGGATCAGTGGGTTGAGTTGTTGCTATACATGGAATTTGGTGGCCGGTGGTGGAGGTTGGTACCGGCGCGTGGGTGCCACGCGCCGCCACTGTTGGTGGCACGTGAGACTATGTTTGGCCAGTCTTTAACTTCTGTTGTTGAGCTAAATAGTCAATTATACGTTTGGTTTCATAATTTCAGCTTTGAGATAGAATTTGAGATGGAATGAATATGGATTTTGATGTTGTTCTAGGGTGGAAATTGATAATTGGATTACGAGGAATCCATCCATCGGATTTCCTCGATTCAGCCCTAAAGCCCATACATTAAGGGAATAACATTAGTGAAGAAGATTGGGAGGTTTTGGGCAAATATATTTAATGTTAGGGTTTGGTTTTACTTATCGTAATTTAGTTTTCCATCCAGTAATTATGGATTTACGAACGTTATATTGTACAGGACGTGAGGAGGATTCGGATCGACGGCAGGCTTAGCCGTACACTGTGAGTGGACTTTTGTTTTTAAATAAGTGATGCATGCATTTATTTACTAAAGTATTTTCTATTTAATTAACCTATTATTTTCCGAGCATATGAATTGATTTTGGAATTTGATTACGATTTATCTCGTGGATTTGTTTCCAATGATGATTTTTGTGAAGTATTATGATTTATACCGGTTGTGAGTTTCGGTTATTAAGTTGTTATGCTCGGATTCGAATTTATATTTGATGTGGATTTTCGACGAATTGTTTTCGATGTGATTTCCGGATTTATATTATTTATATTATATTTATATTCGTCGATTCGAGACTTTATTTGCAATTGAATTTTGTTGGAGTAAATCTCCATGTTTATTTATTGATTTTCGATTTTGGCATTGGGAATGCCTCATTGACCATCTACTTATTCCTTTAGCGTGTGGGACACGCTGTTAATTTATACGATTCTACGAGAATTTCTGGGTACGGTTGGGAATCGTACCCGTGTTTTCTTTATTCGTGGGACATGGGGAAGCCTTAAGGATTTATTGGATTTTAATAGTTTTTACCCGCCATACCTGGGTCGTTATATTTTATTGCTAGCTAGCCTATTAGTACTCCTCCCTGCTTACTATGTGTTTGTGGGTGAGTAAGAGCAGAGCATGGGATGCTCCAGAGTGTGGGACACTCCGACCCGAGCCTGGGAGGCTCCCTTCTTTCGTATGGTGAAATTTCTTCCCCATATTTTACCATTACTTGACTAGCGGGGCTAGTCCGATTTCTTTTAACCAGCGGGGCTGGTATGTTTTTCACGAGTTTAAATTTAAAGAGATACGTTTTATAAATGTTGCATGCATCGAGATTTTATAATTTAAATTTGTGGGAAAGTATAAACTTTTCTTCCTTTATACTTATTTATTTTGTCTACTCACGCTAACGTTTTTATGTACTTTCCCCCTGGGCCCTTTGGTTTCAATTGCCCAGATCGCAGCGTTGCGGACCGGCTTAGGAGTGGAGGCTAGCACCACCTTTGCCATCTATCCTCAGTAGGTTATTTATTAACCTACTTTATGTATTATATTTCGAGTATGTTCTTTAGATTGCTCTGATTACTTAAAAGGGGTGGATTCATACATTTGTATAATTATGAGTGTATGGGAGTTGTATAATATTGGAGGAAGTTGAAAGATTTGGTTTACTGAGTTGTAATTTATATAAGTGGATATGTTTGTGTAGTACGATGTTTATACTTGGAAGTTTGCGGAATGTTGCTTGGAAGCAGGGTGGCTTCAAGCATAGAAATTTATTATACTTAGAAGTGTTTTCAACAGGTTTAGGGTTGTCTACTTTTAGGAGAGGTTCTGTCGAATTTTCCCGAAAATTGGGCCCCGCAGGTCCATCTTGGAGTTAGGAGGGTAATTCCGGGGTGGGTCCTGACATCTTGTGTTTCTGTACACCACTGTAGCAATTAAACACAGACTTTCAACAGTTCGACTGTCCAACTAATATGTTATGGAGAAGCCTACACGAACCCTGAACACATCCTCTAAGTCCCCCAATCTGCACCTTACCCTCTCCCATGCTTACTTTACTTGTATCATAAGAATAATATAACAACGAACCATAAAACCAATCGGCAATCCCTCCAATTGTAACACATTCAGCTCTCTAATACAGACTAACCAATCCTCTTTCAAACACTGATTACCACACATCGAATCGAATAGGTTCCAATTGAGCAAATGTAGACACACAAAAGCCAAGACTAAATCGCACTGCTCGCTGCTAGATCCAAACAAAAACAACTTGTTATAAAACGTGAAATTCAAACTTTCTAGGATTCTATTCTCACATTTCCATCCATTTCACTGTTCGATCAAAATTCAACGACCATCATTATTTCTCAAAATCTCAAAATCCATATACCAGATTATCACACACATCCAACACCAAATCTGCAACACAAAATGCACATCTAAAAATAAATAAAAACTCTCCAATATAAAAACTCTCCAATCCAACACCAAATCTAAAAACTCTCCAATCTGCAACACAAAATGCACATCTATAAATAAATAAATAAATCACCACATAATCAGAAGCCAAAGAAAGCATCAAGAAATCCCAAAGCCCAACAAAATTACAAAAGCAATATTCACTTATTGTTACTTGATTTTTTCTTTTTTTTAGCTAGTAATTTATCATCAAAGACATTAGTCAAAGTGCATTCAGTCGGTAGTTCATAGTATATGCAATCATAGTAGTTAAAATACAATCATCAATTCATCAAGAACTCTAAACACATAAGAGGATCGTCTTGCTTAGTTATAACATCGCAAAGTTCTTCAGGTATAAATCAAGGCAACAACTGGGATACAGACCTTTGAAATTGGGCTTGATTAAGAGTTGGTTTTCTACTGGATATTCTCTCTCCTTCTAAGAGATCGTGATGGGGATGACCGAGTCACCGAGACCGACCATGATCAAGATTCAAGAAATCAAGAGCCTCAGTTCGGCAGTTCCTCACTCCTCAGCGGCTCAGCTAAGTAGCTAACATGGAATCTCTGTCTCTCTGTCTCTCTCCGCCACTGGTAGCACCGTAGCAAACAGAATCGACGACGGCGATACTCTCGATCTGGGCCGACTGGGCGAGACTGCGAGAGGAGATCTGGGAATCTGGGAAAAACAGAGCAGGAAGAAACTCTCGATCTACTGGATATTCTATCTCCTTCTGTGAGTCAGTGAGTGCCTCACACAGGCACTGAGGCTGCGAGCGGTGAGGAGCTGCTGTGATGGATATATTTTTTTTTTTTCTTTGGGCTGGGTATGGGCTGATATATATATCCCTAAGGGTTTTTAGCCCAAAATCTTGTCTAGGCTCAAGCCCATAGAGCCTTCCATGTCGGTCCGCCCCTGGTCATGCTCACTCTCTAGTGTAGTTGTGATTAGTCTTGGTCTCTTCCTCTTTTCTAACTCTCTTCTTACTTTAATTTTTTTTGTAATTGATGAATTTCTTTGTGGGTATGTTGATGGATTGTGAGTAGTTTCCTATTTGGGTCTAGGGCTTGAAGCCCTAGCAATTTTTACCATGTAATGACATTAATTTTTAGTGCTTAATGAAAGTGTGATGTGATTTTTGTTCATGACTTTGCTTAATTTTCGATGGGAATTTGTTATAGAAATTGGCCAATTTTATGACTAGTTCTTGTCCTCATCATGAAATTCATTTAATTAGTGGCTTGATTTTATGAATGAGCATGTTGTCGTGAGCAAATTGTTAGTCTCTAAAAATTGACTTAATGTCATTTTACGCATGTTAGGACCCCTAGTCCGGTCTTAATGTGTGTGTGATGAGAATGTGAATGCCCTAGCCCGGATTTACATTATTTTTGTACTATGAGAATGTGAATGCCCTAGTCCGGATTTGCATTATCACTCTAAGGCCCTAGTCCGGCTTAGAGTTAGGGATTGCGCCATTTCCCTTTTGTTGTGTGCCAAAATTGTGTTGTTACGGTAAATGATTGTTAGAGTGGATGCTTTAGTACCCAAATTTTGTCCATTGTTTTCCAAACCTTTAAATTTCTAGCACTTTACTTTTTTGCAAATTTTAATTTCCTAGTTTTTAGTTTCCAAAACCAAAAATTAATTCCCCCAAATATTTGCTCACATTTTTCATTGTAAGTACCATAAGGCCTTGAGCCTATCAATTTATTTTGGTGAGTTCTTAGCTACTTTTTGGCTTCGGGAGACCTAAGCTGTGCATGTGTGAGACTTGGTATCTCACTTAGCCATTTTACAATTTTTCTTTTAGTTTAGCAAGTGACTTTTGTGACCCATAAACCATTGGATTTGAGTTAGCCCAAGATCCCCAAGGTACGATATTTCCGGGTTTAAATATTTCCCAATTCTTTGATGAGCGTGTCCTTGTTGAGCGTAAGTTGCATTTTAGGCATCAAATCAAATGGCGCCGTTGCCGGGGATTAGAGTGTAATATCTCTAATCCCTTGGTTTTAGGTGGTTAGGTCACTTGCATTATTTTCTTAATTGCAGTTAAATTTTCTTTGTGTGTTTAGCCTTAAAAAAAAAAAAAAATTGGTGATTGTTTGTTTTACTTTGCTTATTTTTTGTTACTTTTTTGTGTGATTTGTTTGTTGAGACATTGTGGTTATTTCTATCGAAGTGACGGGCCTTGTATTACTTTGTAGTACATGTAAGACATGAGCATCGATAGCGATCATCACTTGGCTTGACTTGTTTGCTAGCTTTTTATTACATTTTCCAATTAGTCGTTAGTTTCTTGAGTTGTTAGATTTTCACTTATTCTTTGCTTTAATTTATTTTATTTTCTTGTTTAATTGTTGTCTTATCTTATCTCATTACATCTCCCATTCATTGTGAATGGTGAAATTGGATTCAAGTTGCTTATTTTGTGAATTCTTGAGTATTTCTTACGTGGTCATATTTTTGCGAGGTGCATGAGTGAAGCTCCAAAGAGACAAAGAGGTCGTCCAAGAAAGCGAGCACCTCCTAGACCAAGAGTACATCCAAGAAGCCTTTCACCGAGTCCATTAAGATCACAACCTACAAACACCATGGGGGAGCAAAAGACAATGAGGGAATACACTAATCCCACAATTGTTGATCATCCTTCTTGTATTATGCTCCCTCCATGTGAACATCATTTTGAGATCAAGCCAAGTACTTTAAGCATTCTACCCGTATTCCATGGCATGCCCTCAAATAATCCCTATGATCATATTGCGGAGTTTGAAGAAGTGTGTACTACCGTTCAACTACATGGTCTCAATCCCGATGGTTTGAAGCTTAGATTGTTCCCTTTCACACTCAAGGACTATGCGAGGAAGTGGTTAAGTAAGTTGCCTCCTAGATCCATACGCACTTGGGTGGAGATGCAAGAAACTTTCTTGGGAAAATATTTTCCTCCTTCAAGAACTTCCAATGTTAGAGATGAGCTTGTTGCATTTCGACAACACCCACAAGAAAGTTTTAATGAGTGTTGGGAGCGATTCAAGGACTTGGAGATGTCATGTCCTCACCATGGGTTAGAGAAGTGGTTCCTTGTGGATAAGTTCTATAGAGGATTGATGCCGGATCAAAGGCAAAATGTTGACACTTTTAGTGGTGGAACTATTGCAAGTAAACTCCCGGATGCCGCTTGGGACACATACGAGGAGCTTTCTCTCAAGTCCCTTCAATGGGATGATCTTGATACAAGGAGACGTCAAGTGCATAACAAGGAGAGTATACCCAACCGAGGTGGTATTTATGAGGTTCAAGGGACATCAACCGGGCCTTCTATGCATGAATTCAAAAGGTTAGAAGGCAAGATTGACCAATTTCTAAATCAAGTTAACCGGAACCCTCCTCAAGCACAAGTCAAGATGGCGACTTCTACACCATGTTTGCTTTGTGAGAGCCTAGCACATTCCACTCAAGAGTGCCATTTATCTTCTCAATATCCGGAATTTATGGAGGAGCATGTTAACCAAGTGGGTAGTTTTGTGCCAAGGAACCCAAGAAATGATCCATACTCCAACACTTATAACCCCGGTTGGAGAAATCACCCCAATTTTTCTTGGAAAGATCAAGGTGGAGTTTCTAATATGCACCAACACTACAACAAAACATGACATTAATGACCAACGCAGTGGTCACTAAAAATAGTCAATTTGGTCACTGAATATGATTAGTGACCAAATATTATTGGTCACTAATTCTATTTAGTGACCAAAGTATGATTGTTGGTCACTAAAATGAAAAGTTCTAGTGACCAAGATTATTGGGTCACAAATCATGAAAGAGTTAGTGACCATAAAGTTCCTCACTAAACCTAACAGATCTGGTCACTAAAACACATGATCTGGTCACTAATTAAAATCACATGCTTATATCAGTGACCAAACCTTAAGGCCACTAAAGTTTTGGTCACTGGAAAAAAAAATATATATCTCCTAAGCTTTTTTATTTTGGTCTACTACAATAGCTATCAAATAATAACTAGCTGAAAATAGAACTCTAACTAATCAAACTTCTATATAATAGAAACTGTATTAAACTAAATACATTGTATTGCTGAAGACAATCTACATTATCACTTATTGATCATGTTTACAAATTCATGTCCCTTAAAAAACTAATTTAAAAGCCTAACAATTTTAGTACTTCCATGACAACAAAATCCAAGAGAAAGATGGACAAGCTTTTGCAACTCTGTCACATATAACGGTTGTAATTGATGTGCTTTGATATATCTACCTCTAATATGATGACCCTCTTCACCATTCTGCATTATAAGAACACATATTAACCAACATGATTTACTATAAAACAAAAAAGTTCAATACAGTATACGTGAATGAAAAGTTTAGCCTTATTCCCATGACTCACTCCCTTCTCACCTTCAATCATACACATTTGATCCCGTTGTTGCCAAGGCTGAACCCATCTCTCCACCATGTACTACTCTTCTTGATTCTGTCTGCAGGCCTCCACTGAACACAGTAAGTCAAAATTGCCCACCTATAAGTTAAAAACACCAAAATCTGAAACATCAAAATCTATAAAATACATGAACTAACATGGGACAATAGAATATGCATATATAGAATATATTAAAAACAATTAAATGAAACTAACAAAGATAAAGCTAGAGCCTGCTTGCACGATTTTATCATTTACAACCATAGCTACTACATAGATAAGCATCTAAACAACACATGAGACATAAAGGAACAAGAGAAGGATATTTACCGTAAGTCAACCCATCAGAGAACAGATTCCCAAGTAGACTAGCATGTTTGTTAGCCCATAGCGAGGTTCAAAATGCAGATCCAAAGCTAACACTAGAGAAAGTGTAGCAACAACATACATTAGAAAGGGTGTTGGTAGAAAAAGAAAACAAAAACAAGTGTTAATAACAAGACCATATTTCCTGTAAGGGTTAATGTCAGCCAACAACCAATGACAGTAAAGACAATAATGCAAATATAAGCTTAACATAACCTAATCATATATGTTTTCATATATTTTCAGCATGTACATTTATGGCTATACAAATGTCAGTTTTTAACTACTTAATGTCTTGGAGAACTGAAAGAGAGTTAACACTTGTTTTAACATGCAGAACTTAATAGAAAACTCTAAAAGGTGGGGAAAATAAAAAGCAAGAAAGACCAAAAGTAAGCTGATAGCAGAAAAGGGGTAAAGCTATGGTATGTTAACATTTCTCATACATCAACTATTTTTATCACTTTAAGGACTCATGTTACCACTTTGAGGATTAATATTACTATTTTGAGGACTCATATGATAAATTAAAAAAATTTATCACTTTAAGGACTCATGTTACCACTTTGAGGACTAATATTACTATTTTGAGGACTAATGTGGTAACTAAGAAAATTTACCACTTTAAGGACTCATGTTACTACTTTGAGGACTAATATTACTATTTTGAGGACTCATTTTACCACTTTTAAGGCAATTGTATGCATGTCATACGTTAACATATTGTAGAATTTTCCGCAGAAAAGTACATTGCATAGGAATAAATATCCATATAATGTACGTGTGTGTGTGTGTGTGTATTATAAGAGCATCTCCAACAAGTTGGTCAAAAAACTTGTGTCAAATTCGAATTTGAATGATGATGTGTTATGGTCATTTTTGACAATTTTTTTGTCCAATGGATTATTTATATTTAAATATTATTTTATTATTTTTCGAAATTTTTTATAACAAAAAGATTCTCTTTCTTCTCTATCTCCTGTTCAGCACTTCAACCCAACCATTTTGGGTCTGGTTCAGAAGCTCTATGTCTTCTTCTTCTGCTTCTCTCTCTCTCCGATTCTCCCCCTCTCCCTCCCTTCCCCCTTCTTCCCCCACCCCACAAAAGCAACCAACCCAAAACCAAAACCAAAATTTTCCCCTTTTTATGCTCAGACCAAGATCTGCAAAAAGCATCAAAACAGAGAAAGAAAGATTAAAGTTTGAGTCTTGATCAGGAAAGAGCTTAGCTTGACTTTGCAATAAGGATGGACACAAGCAAGCAAAGCCCAATTAATAGAAGAAGCAGAAAGATATCGAATTATTGGGATTCATTTTGATCTGCATTTGGGTGTAAGATGTTCTTCATTTTGCTTATCTCCATTAAATCACCAACACCAAATCTCATATCAGAAATTATACTTTGCGAATATTTGCCAGAAATTCATGAATGTTTGCCATAATTGTTTCTGGTATGGTAGGAAGAAATTGAGAGATGAAAATCAGAGAATGATTCATGAAAGGTTTGTCATAAGTGGCTTTGTTCTGGGTAAGACGAAAGAGAGAGACAGAGAGAGGTGAAGAGAAGCAAAGAGCGAGAACAGAAAAAATTTGACAGAGTTGGGGAGAACTGTCAAATTTGACAGATTGGTTTGATATGTCAAATCCTGATTTGACAGATCTGTTGGAGTTGGGTTGCTCTATCAATTCTTACCATTACCTTGTCCATCTGGCAAAAGACCTCTCCGTTGGAGATGGTCTAACAGATCAAACTCTTTTACCTTTTCAGTCTTTTTCCGAGCTTTTGACACAAGCTTTTCAAAATACCCACACCTGTAAAGTAAAATGTCACTGTTATTTATGCTTCTACTGCATGACATAGTATCATTCAACTCTTCAATCATATGACATAGAAGAATTTAGCACATTTATTATGATTTACTTGGACACTTTATTAAGTTTATATATACAAAGGCATAGCTATCACTTGCACAGTTGGGGGATGGATAGATAATACAATTAAATACATTTCTAGTAATTTAGAGCATACATTCTCATATTATTTGCGCAGCTAAAAATACATTCTACATGCAAACCTCACGAATAACTTTTCCCCACCGAAGTGCAGCTATTACAATACATTCATTATGATTCAGTAGTTAGGCTAATCAAGATTAAGGTACGGTTCTCGCTTGCAAAGTTGAAAGATTGATAGATAATGTAACTCAAAAACAAACGTAGCCATACAATCTTAGCAAATACACATTCTCATATAGTTGGTACATCCAAAAAATCAAAACAAGAGAAACAAGAAATAATGCTCATCTAACCTTCTCTTTTAGTCCACAAATGCAGCAGCCAACTCTTAATCAGTAGGAAGTAAAAGAAACACAATGTCATTGAGACCACCATCAGTAGAGCTCTCCTTCTCAGTCTTGCAAACTCCCCCGCCACAGCTTCTCAAAACATTATCTTTGAAAAGAGTGTTTCAACACATCAAAAATGTGGTTTAACAGATTAATATATATATATATATATATATATATATATATATATATATATATAAAGCAAGAGTAAATACAATCGAATCACCAAAATTCCATCCACATCTTAAACTGAAACACACTATACATACATAAATAAGAAAACGTACATATCAAATTAAAATAGGTACTTCTAACCCTCTTCACTGAAAAACCCTAGAAGCCTCACTCCATTCGATACAAGCCTAAGCACAGTATCTCCATCTATATTTTCCTAATTTCACCAATACCAAAACCCAAAAAGAGCTCGAGCTGTAACACAAAAAAAACTTTTACATATCATCTATTCCCACAATACAAGCATACTCATCCAACCAACTATAAAAGAGACCTACTTTCTTCCTAAAAATTTCAAATACAATAATCAAAACCAAGCCCTAATCGACCAAAATGAAAGCTTTCCGATAAGGCAAACAATGTTAGGCTAATAGAACTGTATTCAGCTGCGATTTCCCCATAACAAGTCAAAAGAAGATGAGTAATCAAACAGAGAGCCACAAATAGTTCCAAACGAACAACAATTCTATCAAACTTGGTTTGTTGCAAATCACTTCAATTCCAACTAGTTTGAACACAACAGTACACTAAAAACCCATACCCAAATCAAAAGGTTAAACAAATTCAGATCATAGAGGTCAAAATTGATAACCTGGTGCTGTTAAAGGTACTGGGTGAAGCTAGCTTCGCCAAATGTTCTCTTCCTTTTGTACTTGACGAGCTCGTTCAAGACCGAAGATCTCTCTTCCAAGAACAAGAGCATGAGGAAGCAATTTCAACAGTACCCACGAATATAAACACTAATCCCTACCATAAACCCATAAATTTGAACACCCACCAATTGAAAATTAGGGAGAGAAGAGAGTACCTGAAAGTCAAAGCTTCTCTGGTCTTGATTTTGGAGTTGGGGTTCAGTTCTCAAGCTTCTATCTGCGATGATATAAAGAAATTAGGTCAAGGAGAGCTGAAGGAGAGAAAACCCATTTGTTCTTTTTGTTATGTTGTAATGAAACGAATAGGGAATTCGATATGGGTGAAGAGGGAATCTGAAAATTAAAGAGGAAATATGAAAATTGTGTGAGATCCCGTTGTGAAAATTAGAACCGTAGGATAATTCTCCAGCGGTTCGATCTGATCAATCTCAAAGCCTTTCCCATGATCTGGGTTAGCTCCACAACGTCCCCCTTCTTCAACCCGCATAGTAGCTCAGCGATGGACCATGAAGCAAAAGGGTTCTACTCGCGAGAAGAGGAGTGAGGGAAGAGGACGATGAAGATAAGAAGACAGTGAACTAGGGATTATATTTTCTTTTTGGGTATAAATTATGTGAGAATAAAATAGCGCTTTTGAATGCCGCTCGTAAATGAATTTGGTTTTTTATTTTGAAACCAACCCGCCAACTCCAAATTTTAAGAGAAAACTCCCTCCATTCAGCCTTTTTTTTTTTTTTTAGAAGATTCCCTCCATTCAGCTGAAAACTTTTGGTCACTAAAGTAAAACCTCATGTTATAAAGTTTAGAAACATCAGTGACCCAACGTAAATGGTCACTAATACTAAAACTTTTGGTCATTAAAAATGTTAGTGACCAAACGGTAATAGTGGTCACTAATACAATACTATTTGTGACCAACATTGATGTGGTCACTAACAATTTGGTCACTAATGCCAGAATTTGTTGTAGTGCAAGGAGGAAAGCAAGGCTTTGGAGGCAACCAAGGCCAAGGATCATCCAATTTCATGCCCCATGGCAATGTGCACCAAGGAAACACTCATTTTATGTCTATTTCTTCACAAGGGCAGCAAGCATATATGCCTTATTCTCATGGTCAAGCCATTTTTTCAGAAGGATTCCAAGCTCCAAATGTCTTTCCCGGGTTTACACAAGGTGTTGGCTATAGTGGTAGCAAGTTTCAAGGCAATTCTAGCTCATTTCAAGGTCCAAATCAAGGCGAGAGCTACAATTCCCCACCTATTCTTCAAGGCATGCCGATTCAAGCTCCAAGTGAACCAAAGAAGTCTAATTTTGAAGAATTGATGGGTGAGTTCCTCAAGGTTCAAACTTCTACCAATGTGGAGACCAAGCAAAACATCTCTTCATTAGCTCAATGGTATCAAAGTCTACAACAAAGCATGACTAAATTAGAGATACGAATGGGCCAAATAGCCACCAATTTGAGTGAGAGACCAATGGGAGCTCTTCCTTCCACAACGGAGAAGAACCTGAAGCATGTAGCTAAGGCTATTACTACTCTTAGAAGCGGGAGGACATACGACAATAAGGTATATTTACCTTCATCTTCTCAATCCCCTTTGCATGTGAATGCCCCATTTAATGCTCCCTTTCCTACTATATCACCTTCTCTTGGTAATTGTGTTTCCCCTTCCCACACATGTTCCCAACTCTACTTCTCTACATTCTAATGATGATTATGTGTTGGTTGAGGAATATGATAGTGATAATAGTGATATGCATGATGGTGCCACGAGGGAAGAAAATGTACCCCATGGCAATTTGAATAATGATTATTTGCATGCTTTTAATTCAAAGGAGGATGGGAACCGGAGGGAAGAAAATGTACCCCCGGGAATTGGAGTGGGTGATGTGGCTTTGAATGCAAAAGGAAGAAATAAGGGGGTGGATAAGGTAGCCGGAGGGGAAGAAAATGTACCCTCCGGAGGAGTTTCTAATGTTGACAAGCCCCACACTAGCCAAGCTTCGGTTTCTCCCACTCTTATTCAAGACAAGACTACAAATCCTTCTATTGTGCAACCGATGGTTTCTAGTGATATCGTAGATCCTAAGAATGGGAATTCCATGGCTCTTGATAATTTGGGCGAGGCTATGAAGGCTAGGGACCCCAATGAAGCCGTGAGTAACCCTAGGGATCCATCAAGTGGTCAAGCATCTACTCAAGCTCAAAAGCCAAGAAAGGGTCCAATTTGTGTGCCTCCTCTAGATATGACGAATTATGAGATTCCATTGCCTTATCCTCAAGTAAAGCGGAAGCAAGAGTTAAAGAAGAAGCAAGAAGCACAAACGAAAGAGTTCATTGAGTTGTTCAAGAAAGTCAACATCAATATCCCTTTGTTGGAAGCCATAAAGCAAGTGCCTTCTTATGCTAAGTTTCTAAATGATGTGTGCACAAACAAAAGAGCATTTAAGGAGCATGAGCAAGTTTGTCTAAGTGAGAGTGTATCGGCTATTCTTCAAGGAAAATTGCCGCCTAAACTTAAAGATCCCGGTAGTTTCACCGTGCCATGCACTATTGGGTCAAGATTCTTTGACAAGGCGATGTTGGACTTAGGAGCAAGTATTAATTTGATGTCATATGATATTTATCGAACACTTGGTCTTGATGATCTTAAGCCTTTAAAAATTTCATTGAAAATGGCGGATAAGAGTGTTGTCCACCCAAGAGGGATGTTAGAAGCTGTGCTTGTGAAGATTGATTCTCTCTATGTGCCGGCGGATTTTGTTGTTCTTGACATGGCTAAAAGTATTGATGTTGAGGAGGATGAATCTCCTATATTGTTTGGTAGAGCATTCATGGCCACCGCCGATACCAACATTAGTGTAAAGAAGGGAATCTTGACGATGACCGTTTTTGATACTACTATTGGCTTCCGAATTTTTGATGCCATGAGAAGTCCTCTTCACTTAGGTGAGTGTTTTCGGGTAGATGCGGTTGATTCCATGGTGGAGAAGACTTTCATTGAAACAAGTGCCAAGGATTCTTTAGTAGCTTCTATTATGCATCATGGAGAAGAGTTCAATGACAAAAGTATTGAAGAAGATGATTCCACTATTGAAGTTGCTATGCCCACCTCTTCCTCACACACTCCTATTAGCATGCTTGATCTTCAACCGAAGTTGTTGCCCTCTATTATTTCTCCTCCTACACTTGAGCTAAAGCCTCTCCCATCTACTCTCAAGTATGCATTTTTGGGACCTAATGACACATTGCCGGTGGTTATCTCTTCCAAGCTTTGTGACGTTGATGAAGCCAAGTTATTGAAAGTGTTGAAAGAGCACAAAGGAGCTTTGGGGTGGACTATAGCGGACATAAAGGGAATATGTGCTAGCAAGTGTATGCACCACATTTACATGGAGGAAGGTAGCAAGCCCTCTAGGGATGCTCAAAGAAGACTTAACCCTCGTATGATGGAAGTGGTCAAGAATGAGGTTACAAAGCTTCTAGATGCCGGTGTGATTTATCCTATTTCGGATTCAAAATGGGTTTCTCCTATACAAGTTTTTCCTAAGAAAGGAGGAATGACGGTGGTAAAGAATGACAAAGGAGAAGATGTTCCTCAAAGGGTGCAAAATGGTTGGAGGGTATGCATAGATTACCGGAAGTTGAATAGTGCTACTTGAAAGGATCATTTCCCTCTACCTTTCATTGATCACATGTTGGAGAGATTGGCGGGACATTCCTATTTTTGCTTCTTAGATGGCTATAGTAGATATAATCAAATTGTGATTGCTCCCGAATACCAAGAAAAGACGACTTTCACTTGTCCTTTTGGTACCTTTTCTTATAGGCGTATGCCCTTTGGCTTATGTAATGCTCCGGCAACCTTCCAAAGATGTATGATGGCTCTATTTCATGATATGACCGAAAAATTCATGGAGATCTTTATGGATGATTTTTCGGTTCATGGTAACACTTTCGATGATTGCCTACACCATTTGAGTCTAGTCTTGAAGCGTTGTGAAGAAAGCAATTTGGTCTTGAATTGGGAGAAGTGCCATTTCATGGTGGAAGAGGGCATTGTCTTAGGTCATGTGGTTTCTAAGAGGGGAATTGAAGTGGACAAAGCAAAAATTGAAGTCATTGAAAAGCTACCTCCACCGGTGAACATCAAAGGTATAAGAAGCTTTTTAGGACATGCCGGCTTTTATCGAAGATTTATTCCAAATTTTTCCAAGATATCCAAGCCTCTATGTGATTTGTTAGCAAAAGATGCTCCTTGGGACTTCAACGAAGCTTGCCTCATTGCTTTCAATGAAATCAAAAGACTCTTGACTTGTGCTCCTATTATGTGTGCTCCCGATTGGTCACTCTCATTTGAGTTGATGTGTGATGCTTCCGATTTTGCCTTAGGGGCGGTGTTGGGACAAAAGCATGGGAGATTGATGCATGCTATCTATTATGCAAGTAGAACCTTGAATGAAGCTCAAGTGAATTACACAACAACGGAGAAAGAACTCTTGGCTATCATATTTGCATTAGAAAAGTTTCGGAGTTATCTCTTGGGTTCTAAAGTGATTGTGCACACGGACCACTCGGCATTGAAGTATCTCTTAGCCAAGAAAGACTCGGAGCCAAGACTTATTAGATGGGTTTTGCTTCTACAAGAGTTTGACATAGAGATTCATGACAAAGCCGGCAAGGAAAATGTGGTAGCGGACCATTTGTCAAGACTTATTGATGGGGGAGATGATTGTATTATTCCTATTGTTGATTCATTTCCGGATGAGCAACTCTTTACCGTTACATCAAAGGAGCTTCCATGGTTTGTTCACATTGTCAATTATTGGGCAAGTGGTGGGACATTTATTCCAGAGGATTGGGACTATCAAACCAAGAGGAGATTTAGAAGAGATGCATGTCTGTATGTATGGGATGACCCTATTTTATGAAAAGTTGATCAAGACGAAGTTTTGAGAAGATGTGTGCCACAATGGGAAGTTCCTAATATTCTTGAGTATTGTCATTCCCACACTTGTGGTGGACATTTTGGTGGAAAGAAGACCGCTTTCAAGATCCTACAAGCCGGTTTCTTTTGGCCCACATTATTCAAAGATTTTCATGATTATGCCAAGAAGTGTGACTGATGTCAAAGAGTGGGGAGACTCACCTCTAAAGACCAAATGCCTTTGACTAACATCATTGAGGTGGAAATCTTTGACACATGGGGAATAGACTTTATGGGGCCCTTTCCTAATTCAAATGGGTTTGAGTACATTCTTGTTGCAGTGGATTACGTGTCAAAATGGGTAGAAGCGCAAGCAACTCGGACCAATGATGCTAAGGTAGTTCTCAAATTCCTCCAAGAGCACATCTTTACTAGATTTGGCACACCCAAGTTCATCATAAGTGATGGTGGTTCCCATTTTATCAACCGAGCATTTGCTTCACTTTTGAAGAAATATGGGGTTAAACACAAGGTCGCCACTCCCTACCACCCGCAAACAAGCGGGCAAGTTGAAATTTCCAATAGGGAGGTGAAGGGAATTCTAGAGAAGACGGTGAATAGCTCAAGGAGGATTGGAGTACCAAACTTCATGATGCTTTGTGGGCATACCGTACCGCATATAAGACCCCTTTGGGCATGACTCCATTCCGACTTGTTTATGGCAAGGCTTGCCACTTACCCGTAGAGCTTGAGCACAAGGCATTTTGGGCAATAAAGCAATTAAATTTTGATCTAGCCAAAGCGGGTGAGAAGCGAAAATTTGATCTCTATGAGTTGGAGGAAATAAGAAGGGAGGCTTATGATAGTACCAAATTGTTTAAGGAGAGGACAAAGGTAACACATGATAAAAGACTTGTTGAGAAGATCTTTGAGCCTCATCAAAAGGTGCTCCTATACAATTCTAAGCTTCATCTTTTTCCCGGAAAATTAAGATCTCGTTGGAGTGGACCGTATGAAGTGGTTGAGGTGTTCCCACATGGAGCCATTGAAGTCAAGAACTTGAGGAATGGGGAAACATTCAAGGTCAATGGGCATCGCCTAAGGCCTTACTTTGACCATACTTATGAGGCTTGTAAAGAGGTGCAATTCCTTGATGACACCACCTTGAAGTGAGAAGCAATATGAGATAGACCGGCTTAGAGGTCTCTAAAAAGAAGCGCTAGTGGGGAGGCAACCCTACCAAATTTTGAAATTTTGATTATCCTTTTTGTAGAAGTAGGTAGTTGAATAAGGCCTTCTTGGCCATGCTTTTGGAGGTTGGGAGGGTATGGAGATGGAGTTTGTTTTTTTGGGTGAAGCTTGATACTTATTATGGGGAGGATTGAAGCTCCAAGGACCACATTCACTTGAAAATGGAGACTTGAACTATTTAAGCACCATGGAGCCTAGCTTGGAGCATACGCAAAGGAAGTCAAGGCTTATGCCTTGAGGTTGGTGTCTATTGGTCTTCTCCGAAGGTCGTGCGCTATGGGATGTCTACAAAGGGGGTTTTCGCATTTCTTCTCCGCATTTAGATTTTTTCATTTTCATAGTTATCTTTTGTGCCTACGCCCGGACTTCACTCTCATGCCTCAATCCGACATGGATTTGGCTTTCGAGCTCACTTTGCAACATTGAGGACAATGTTGGTTTTCAGTGTGGGGGTGACGGCTCGGCCGCCTATGAAAAAAAAAATCATTTTTAGATTAGCTTTTTGTAATTATATTTTAGTGGTTAATGCCTTTTCCAACCCCAATGATGAGCCATGGACTTAACTTGTTGTGATTGTGGATAGATTGAGCATGATCTAGGACTTTGAATTTGTTTTGTGATTAAGTATATATGTGATCTATGCTTGACTATATGTGTGCACATAGCCTATGGTTAGGTTGGTTCATCATAATTAGAGAAGCATATAGATTATTTGATTGACTTGCATGCCTTTATTTGTGAGTTTTTGTGCCTATATCTATAGTGTATGCATCGTTCATTCACTCATTCTTTCATGTGTGTACAATTTCATGACATTGCATATCTAGAACTTGCTTGAGACCTCTCGAGACTACTTTTAGCTTACGACGGGATAGAAAGGATTGATGCAATTAGGTTTAATACCACCATGGCCAAAGAAGCATGTGCCTAAAAATATTTACCACTAGATTGCCACTTTAAGCCTGTTTATATTTAGCCTTTTTGTTCATTTGCACCACAAATTCCTACCTAGCCTATACACTTTTATCCTACTCTTCCATGGTAGTTGGTGAAGCGATTCGAGAGAATGACTTTATGTTTGAGTGCTTCAAAAGAAAGAAAAGTCAAAAGTGTGAGGTTACAAAAGAATAAGTGTGGGGGTGAGTGATTTGTATAGAAAAGAAAGTTCTTAAAAAAAAAAAAAAAAAAAAAAAAAGGGAGAGTTTGTGAAAATAGAAAGAAAGTTCAAGGAAAATAAAAGTAGAAGAAAAAAAAAAGTTGTGAAAAAGAAAAAGAGTTCAAAAAAAAAAAAAAAAAAAGAGTATTACGTAGTGTAGTTAGCGGGTTGTACATTGGGATTAGAGTGAGTGACTTAGCATTCGAAAGCAAAAGTCATATATCTCTACAAGAGAGAATCGCTTCACGGGCTTCTATGGACTTTGTTTTTCCTTATCCTTTGTTTCTATTATCCACTTGCCCTTAGCCCCATTACAACCAAATAAAAGACCTCTTGATCTTGAATGTTGTGGGTTACCTAGCGGAGATGAGATCGAAGAGCAAGCATATGGCGGCGCATGTTGTGAAATTGTTTTTGAGTGAAATACATGTAACCCCTAAACACTTGAGTGGTAATATTTAGTGATCTCATGTGAGTTTAGTGGGTTATATCGGGTCTTCTATGTGCCTATTTGATTATGGTGGATTGATTTGACACATGGTCAACACATGCATATACTTGAGCATTTCTCACATGTGCATCTTAATTGCCTTGCAAATTCAAAAATCTTATGTTGTGCTTTATCAACTTTATGGTCACATACATAATTAGTTCTCCGAGGGTTATGGTTGGAAAGGCTAATACCGCACTTTCTTTATGTTTGAACATTTGTGTTTAAGTTAATTTATTTTTGCATATTATTTCACATTTAGTTTGCTTGAGGACAAGCAAAGTTCAAGTGTGGGGGTGTGATTACACGCATTTCTATGCGCGTAATTGCACTCTAAATACTAGAATTAAGCTAATCCTCAAGTAAATTATTATGTAATTAATCCATGTTTATTCATTTTGTAGTAAATAAGCGGAGTTGTGGATTTCGGATGAAATCGTGGGAAAATGGAGCTAATTGGAATTACCGACGAAAAGACGAAGTTGCCGATACGATCAACCATGGTCAATGCGAGTTTGAGAGCGAAACCCGACTAGTCACTTGAAAATATATATCGAAATATTCGAGATTGTGGATGTGGAGAAGAAAGAAAAATGGAAGAGAAGAAAGAAAAATGGAATAGAAGAAGAAGAAAATTGCAGAAAAGGTTGAATTAATTAATCATTAGCTTGATTAATTAATCAAGCACGTTGACCTCCAAGCTAACATGCAGCACCTTAATTAGACCTTAGTTTAATCAAACCTTACACTTAATTAAACTTTGGTTTCAATTAAGCATGTCTGCTGCCATCACGTGCCAGACCATATCTTCCTTCCTTCTTGTCCATTCCCATGACGCCACGTGGCAGTCCTATCTCCCTCCTCACTCTCAGTGATCTACAGCTACACACCTTAATTAATCCCATCATATATATTCTCTCGGGCTCACACAGACCCGGGGGGAGAGAGGCAGAGACGACCTAGCGTAACAGCGCCGCAGCCTTTAATTTTCGATCCCATCTCTCTCTCCTCTGCGCAGGAGCCGACCCATCTATATATTCTGTTATTCTTTCTCTTCCAGGGGGCCGACCTCCTACTCTTATCTATCTCTATAACCACAACCCATTTTATATCACTAGTTCATCACCATTCTTCAATTAAATTCCAACATTTCGGCAAGGATCCGGGTTGAGGTACAAGAGAGAGTATAATTTCAAGCTAGTCATGCTTACTCTCTAGTGTAGTTGTGATTAGTCTTGGTCTCTTCCTCTTTTCTAACTCTCTTCTTGCTTTAATTTTTTTTGTAATTGATGAATTTCTTTGTGGGTATGTTGATGGATTGTGAGTAGTTTCTTATTTGGGTCTAGGGCTTGAAGCCCTAGCAATTTTTACCATGTAATGACATTAATTTTTAGTGCTTAATGAAAGTGTGATGTGGTTTTTGTTCATGACTTTGCTTAATTTTCTATGGGAATTTGTTATAGAAATTGGCCAATTTTATGACTAGTTCTTGTCCTCATCATGAAATTCATTTAATTAGTGGCTTGATTTTATGAATGATCATGTTGTCGTGAGCAAATTGTTAGTCTCTAAAAATTGACTTAATGCCATTTTACGTATGTTAGGACCCCTAGTCCGGTCTTAATGTGTGTGTGATGAGAATGTGAATGCCCTAGCCCGGATTTACATTATTTTTGTACTATGAGAATGTGAATGCCCTAGTCCGGATTTGCATTATCACTCTAAGGCCCTAGTCCGGCTTAGAGTTAGGGATTGCGCCATTTCCCTTTTGTTGTGTGCCAAAATTGTGTTGTTACGGTAAATGATTGTTAGAGTGGATGCTTCAGTACCCAAATTTTGTCCATTGTTTTCCAAACCTTTAAATTTCTAGCACTTTACTTTTTTGCAAATTTTAATTTCCTAGTTTTTAGTTTCCAAAACCAAAAATTAATTCCCCCAAATATTTGCTCACATTTTTCATTGTAAGTACCATAAGGCCTTGAGCCTATCAATTTATTTTGGTGAGTTCTTGGCTACTTTTTGTCTTCGGGAGACCTAAGCCGTGCATGTGTGAGACTTGGTATCTCACTTAGCCATTTTACAATTTTTCTTTTAGTTTAGCAAGTGACTTTTGTGACCCATAAACCATTGGATTTGAGTTAGCTCAAGATCCCCGAGGTACGATATTTCCGGGTTTAAATATTTCCCAATTCTTTGATGACCGTGTCCTTGTTGCGCGTAAGTTGCATTTTAGGCATCAAATCACTCTC
>NC_084823.1:1840304-1944880 GCF_958449725.1 Rosa rugosa | reverse complement strand
AAGAAAAAGAATTTGAGCAATAAGCAGCAGGGAACAAACTTTTTTTTTTTTTTTTTTTTTAACCCCACCCCACTCCCACCTTTGATGGGACTCGAACTCTTAACCTCTCATATGAGAGACCAAAGCCTTACCACCCCACCAAACACACACACCCAGCAGCAGGGAACAAACTTACGTGCAAGTCCAATTCCAGGAATGGTGACGTTGTGCCAAGGTTCTGTCATGAGAAGCAGAATCAACAGTGAAGATCCATGGACTGAAGGAAAACATGCTTTTTGGTGATGGTCCAGTATTTCCTGCTGCTTGGACAACAAATATACCAACCTTTACGGCTGATAGTGAAGCCATATCTATGGGGTTGAAAAATGTTGCAACTCCGGGAGGACATCTATTGGGAGTGATTGATAAGCTTATTATGTCAACCCCATCCTAAGCAGCCTGGAATGCAAATAAATTATCAAAATTAAATATTCCAGAAGCTGGCAAAGGATAACATAAAAATAAAATTCCAAAAACAGCTTGGTTAATATGAACAAGAGCACGGCAGCAAGCAAGCCCTCTCAACTCATTTTTGTACATCTTGTGACTCTCAAGTCTTAAAAACATCCAATTTATGAGTACAGATCAATGTATCTAAGAACAAGGATGTGTAGATAAATATATAGAACTCGACACTCTAAGATTTCATCTGAAGCTAACAACTATTCCTTAACTAATGAGTAGTTATATAATTACATAAGTTTTGTATTCCATACCAACTGAGACCTAGCATAGATGCAATTTCAAATACCAACAGAGTAAATTTCATATACTCTTCTATACACAACAAGCAAAATAACAAATAGTACATTGAGTTGGACAGTCAACGATTGACGAGTTCTAAAGTTTCCAACCAAGAACAAGAAAAGAGGCAGTACAATTAATAAGTTTTATTTTATATAACTCAGACAATGATATAAGATTCCACTATGAATAAGAATAAGCCTATAAAGAACAACTAGGAATTGAAAAACTTACTCTCAGTTCTGAAGGCCTCTTTGTTTTGACTGGGCCAAGTTTCATCATTCCACCACCAACCTTCAGAGCAGCGAGAGGTACAGAACTAGGTCGAGCAACCTTGGCCTCACCTTGCCTCAGAAATGCTAGGACATGACTTATAAAGTGTTTCTTGGAGTCAATCAGAGCCTCCCACTGCTGTACACAATGAACCTCCTCAGCTATAAGCCAATTAACATGTCATTAGAATAACTGTGGACGCAGAACACAATGAACTAACAGGTTCCTCCAAAAAACGGAACAAAAAATTGACTGGATATAGGCCTTGTGGCTTACGTACGCATTCCAACTTATAATACATCCACAGACCCTAAAGACCAGATATGCCTATCCGGAGTCCAATAGCACATATATTATGTCATCGTTATTGTCTTGCTAGTGCTATTACCACAGACACAAACCAGGCTTTCAAAATTAGTACTGTTATTGTTTCTGTGTACACCTAGAATCATGAGGATTTATTTTATCAAAGAAATAGACGTGCACATCACTCACTGAGAGCACACATATATATTGCAGTTAATTTTGCAACCCCAAATGGGTTTGTGCTTAAAGCATCAAATTCCATTTGATTGAATTCATTCCCTTCCCTTGTATTGCTCTGTAAACATATCACGTATACTGATTTTAAGACAAAGGAAAAGATTAAAGAATTCATTTCCCAAATCAAAAGATCTACTGAGAGACAAAACCAGATGCTATTATCTAAAGTAATGTTATGGGTGTTTGGCTCCAATTTTGTTGCAGCTGGTCAACAGTCTCTTTTATGCGCGGGCGTGCCAGCACCGTTCGGGTGCGGTCGTCGGGGGTGTCCCTTGACCTGACTTCTATCAAGCGATTGTAGACGAGGAGAGCACCAACCTCGTCGTGGGATTCTTTATGCCTCGTGGTGAGGACTTTTGCTGAGCTTCTTGAAAATCACAATCGATACTCGATGTTGTAGATCGAGCAGAGCGAGAACCACTGGGAAGTAGAGAGAACTTGCTAAAGCGTGACTTTAGCTTGGCTGGTTTGCGAGGGTGTTACCCTTGCTTGGCTGGTTCAGTAACCGTTGTGGTCGTGGTACTACAATCGGCTCCCGAGGAGACTAGGACCGAAGTACGTTGACAGAGGGTTTGGTGGCACTGAAAGTCGGCTTCTGAGAAGACTAGGACTAGGAGTGTGATCACCGGTAAGAGAAAGAGAAGGAGAGGAGTTGCTCTTAGAGAGGATGCTCTAGAGAGAACTTAGATCATCTTAGAGATGTTTGTTGAATTGTGTTGTTCATGTGGTCGCGGCACTACCGTCGGCTCCCGAGGAGACTAGGACCGAAGTACGTTGACAGAGGGTTTGGTGGCACTGAAAGTCGGCTTCTGAGAAGACTAGAACTAGGAGTGTGATCACCGATAAGAGAAAGAGAAGGAGAGGAGTTGCTCTTAGAGAGGTTGCTCTAGAGAGAACTTAGATCATCTTAGAGATGTTTTGAATTGTGTTGTTATTTCTTTGGTCGCGGCACTACCGTCGGCTCCCGAGGAGACTAGGACCGAAGTACGTTGACAGAGGGTTTGGTGGCACTGAAAGTCGGCTTCTGAGAAGACTAGGACTAGGAGTGTGATCACCGATAAGAGAAAGAGAAGGAGAGGAGTTGATCTTAGAGAGGTTGCTCTAGAGAGAACTTAGATCATCTTAGAGATGTTTTGAATTGTGTTGTTGTTCTTTCATACTTGTTGTAGCCTCTATATATAGGCTACCAAGCAACACTATTTGGCCTTAAACAACTCATAATGGGTTAGGTTTTAGCACTTAAACATTAATGGAATGTTAGGTTTAAGCACTTAAAACACTAATGGAATGTTAGGTTTAAGCACTTAAACACTAATGGAATGTTAGGTTTAAGCACTTACTGCTCCAATTTTGCTG
This sequence comes from Rosa rugosa, assembly GCF_958449725.1. Classification (NCBI taxonomy): domain Eukaryota; kingdom Viridiplantae; phylum Streptophyta; class Magnoliopsida; order Rosales; family Rosaceae; genus Rosa; species Rosa rugosa. Next base: position 1,941,925 of record NC_084823.1, on the reverse strand, counting down.
CAGCTATATCTCCACCAAGAACTCAAAATGGGCCTTCGACCTCTTCACATCAAATGATCCACAATGAGTGTAGATCATTGTGGCAAAATTTTAGAGCTTTCTTCCATGTGGTTGGGCCGGAAACGCTGCTGGACCTCTTACAGGTCCAGTTTTCCAGTTTTGCTTCTGCAGAAAATTGGACTGATTTTTTGAAGGCCTTCCACTCAGAACTAGCTCTGGAACTCTTCATAAGAAATGATCCTTGAGCTGTCTAGAATGTATCTGCAGAGTTTCAGCTCATTTTGAGTTCATTTGATCAGTCTGCCACCCCTCCTTCCTTGTTTATCTCGGTTTCTCCTAGCCGAAGTAGGAAAATGTGCTAAAGTTGACTTTTCATGCTTCCATAGTAGGCTTTATTTAGCCTCTAAATATATATTTCGAACTTTTCGACAATATATAGCTTGAGCCACTGACTTTGGCTCAATTTCTCCAACACGTGCCTTGTCAGGCAAAAATGCGCATTTTGGGTCCAAACATTGCCCCCCAGACCTCGAAGTCAAAGGTCTTCGTCTTGACTGAAGAGGTCTTGAATCAGCACTACTCTTATAATGTTGTCGCTTCAAAACCACTTGTATTGGCTTGACTGTTTCCATATAGGCCTCTAAATAGGCCATAAAGCTTGAATGCCGTAATCTGAAATGCCTCTGTCATGAACTGACGCTTCCTTTGCCAACTTTATTGCCCCCCATGGATCTAGCGAAACTTGGGCAGGTTGTAGGCAATCAAAAATTTAGCGTGCCCCCCATGCGAAGGAGACTGCTTTTGATTGTGAATGAGGATCCTTCTCTTCCTTGGTGGTAACTTCGCCATAGTAACTCTCTGTTGGGAATGCGACTGCTGCAGAAGAAGCCCAACTCGATGAACCTTTGGCTGCTTCTGAAGAAATGGGCCGCAACCTGGCCCGTGTCAGAGAATGGGCCTCTTAGGCCGAATCTGGTGTCATTGCGGCGAATTTTCGCTTGGAGGAATTTGGCTTGAATTTGAGCTTCACAGGCCAATTTCTGTAGGCCTCCTCACATGCTACTAATCCCTTTTTCCTGAGATTTGGAATCACTAATCTCAATTTACTGACATCGGTTTGACTTTTTAACCATCCATCAAGGGTGGGGATTTGTCTGAAGTCCCTATAAATAGTTGTATTTTAGGCAGGGAATACTCACAACAAATCTTCTGAAATATTCAAGAAATGGCCTTTCAGTCCTTGCTTCTCTTTCTCCTTTTTCACAAATCTTCCCCTCATGAAATGACCTTTAGCCTCTAAATTTTAGGCTTTATGGCGTAATCTTAAGCCTGGGTTAGGCCTTATGGCGTAATCTTAGGCAACCCCTTGTTTCTCCTTCTGGAATCCTGTAATAATAATGCCAGGCTTCAGATTGGTTTAGAAACGCGAGGGGGCTCCGAGTGTGGGATCCACGATCATGTGAGATCATCTTCATCATAATCCTTCACGCGAAGCAAATTGGGGAAGGGAGGAAAGCCAAATTGAGGCCAAAGACCCTTCCTCGAACCCCTTCCTTCTGGAGTCGGACCACACCGAGTCCTCCAGATGAGAAGGGCTTTGGTGGTCGCCCTCTACTCATGCTCTCTCTTCTGAACATTGACAGAATCCTGGAGGGAGAGCATGGATTCGCGGAAGTAATGGGTATGAGCCACCTCATGGCCGTTCCCATACTTCATGCTAAGAGAATGGTGGCTGCCAAGGGCGAAGAGGGCGCAGAGATTCAAGCCGATATTCGGTTCTTTCACTCTCTGCCCCTCCAGGAGATAATGGCGCGGCTCAACCTGACGTTGGATTCCATAGCTGCTTCCAATTGAGGGGGCTTGGAGGCTCCATTTTCTTTCACTAGAGTCTCCCCTTCTCATGGATAATGGCGTTGGCCAAGCCGATGTTGTATTCCTCTGCCGCTTTCATGTAAAGGGGGTGCGGGGGCTCCGTTACTCCTCTTTTTCCTTCCCTGAAGTCTGCCCCTCCATGAGATACTGGTGCGGCTTCACCCGACGTTGGATTCCATAGCTGCTTCCACTTGAGAAAAGATTCAAAAAATATCCGAAGATTTCTGTTTTGTATTCTAGCCACTTTTGGCTTTGTACACTACAAGAAAATCTGGCATTAGTGACCAAATTGTCAGTGACCACATCAATGTTGGTCACAAATACTATTGAATTAGTGACCACTATTACTAGCGGGTCACTAACAGTTTTAGGACTAACTAAATTCATTTACCCACATATTGTTGAATTTTTAATGACGAAAAGTTCAGTATTAGTGACCATTTTTGTTGGGTCACTGATGTTTCTAGACTTCATAACATGTGATTTTGGTTTAGTGACCAAAACTTTTCGGTTGAACAAATCCCTCCAATTTTTTCTCTTAAACTTTAGAATAGGCGGGTTCGTTTCAAAATGAATGTGGTTTTATTTTGCAAGCGCGGCATTCAAACGCGCCAAGTCTTACAAATAAAAAAAAAACACCGAGAGACAGACCCTCTTTATCTTCATCGTCCTCTCGCGAACATAACCTGCCGCCTGATAAATACTCCACACTCCACCCCACCCCTTCACCACTTCTCTCTCTGCACATTTCCCATGGCCGAGTCCTCCGCCAAGCACTCTTCAGATTTCGGTAACTGCCGCGACGGCGTCGTTCCGCACATGAACAAGAACCCCCTCAAGTTTCATCTCCAGAAGCTCAGCCTTGAGCTCACTTGCCCTCTCTAGTTGGTATCCGCCTCTCCTCTCTGTCTTCGATTTCATCAGAAACCAACAGATCTTTGATTTTTGTGTTTCCGGCGATCTGAATCTGAGTCTTGATATTTGATTTTGTTGTTGAATTGCAGCCTAGGGTTTTTTAATCGGCCGACATTGCTTCCATGCAATCACATCTTCTGCAAGTTCGTCTCTTTCTTCAATTGACATGATTTTCAAAGTTCTGATCTTTTTCTTGCTTTGGGTTTTACTTGCAGCACCTGTGTACCCAATCGGACCAATTTTGGAGCAGAGTGCCCTCTGTGTAATATCCAAGTTCCCGGTCAAGGTATGTGTGTTGATGCCCTTGATTAGGGTTTTATGGTTGGAGATGGTAATTTTCCCTAAAAATTTGATCTTTAGGTCTGAAGTTGTTATCTTGATCTAGGTATAGCTGTAAATGCCTTTGATTAGGTTTCTGGGTGAGAAATAGTAATTTTGCATAAAGCCTATTGTATGAGAAGTGATTTTTATTGTCCTCTGTGCATAGTGTGAAGGGATTTCTAGAAATAGAGTAGCTTGAGCACGGCTTAGTCTACTGGAGTATCATTAAAATGAGATCTAATGATAGACATATATTAACTAAAAACCTCACTTAATTTCAAAATATAAATAAAATGAATACGAAAGTAGTCAAGATTATTTAGATTTTAGGTAGTATTGTACGAATATGTATTCAGAAGTCATTACCTAAGATGGCTCTTTGTGTGAGTGAACAAAAGGGGAAGACAAATTTTTTTTTTTTTTTTTTTTTTTATGCAAATGGGAAGGGCTGTTTTCAAAATAGAGGTTCTATCCTCAGAGAGTGTGCCTAGACTTTAGCTCTTGGGTTTGCGGGTCTCAAAGCTTGAGATCTAAACCGTAAACCACAAGTGATGTACGAGAACCTTAAAAAGCTTTAAATGATTATTATGTGTTTAGGGTTTTTGATCAAACAGTGTTAGCCGTTAGGTCTTGTTTAATGATACCCAACGGCAACCCGTGTTTATTTCAGGAAACTATAGTCCCTAGTCTTACAAATTTATACCCTACAACAAAAAAATACATAATCCCTAGTTCACCGAGACACAGACCCTCTTTATCTTCATCGTCCTCCTCCCTCACTCCTCTTCTCGCGAACATAACCCTCAACCCCTTTGCTTCATCATCCAGTGCTTAAATTTGTAATACTGTTGACCTTGATAGTTACCTTGTATTCACTTTCCAGAGACTTTGGTAACAAGTTGGGCATGTATCTATAATTTTAGTTGCCTACCTTTGTATTAGTAGCTTTTCTCTTTTCTTCCTCTGTTGTTCTGGAGTTATGACCTATATGTTTTTTTTTTTTTGTTCATTATTTTTTGAACTGACATTGTGCATTTACTTTTCTGGATATTGACTCCCATAATTTGATAGTGTTTTGTTATTTTAGGTTACATGTTTCCAGGTAATTGGTGTTTCTTTTGTTAATTGAAGCTTATATGATTCAGTTGTTCATGTGTGGAATTTGGTTTTGTTTTGTAGCCTGTGCTTTTACTGACCATGATTACTCTTTTGTTATTTGCCTTTTACTGGTCCTGTATCATTTCAATGTGCACGCTGGATTTGTTGAGAAGCATCTATATGATTAATAATTTTAAATTCTGACTATTCTTTCAGTTAATCATTTGTAGTTTCTGTTCTTACATTCCTGAAATATACTAACTGACACTGTTTGTTAACTTCCAGTTTCAAGTAAGCTGCGTTTGAAATTCTGAGGGTCAAGGGCTGTATAAGTATCAGACAACCTTTCCAGCTGCGTTTAGTAAAGGTTAGTATAATAATTTAAAGGCTAGTATACAAGGTTAGTATAACATATACAATAGTAAGCTGTATAATTCTGTTAGGTTAGTATACTAACCATAGCCTTTTATAAGTATCAAATTGGTGAAGATATTGTATCTGTTAGGTAAAAAACTTAGTTGCTGAAACTGCAATTGAACTTAGAATGAAATGATCACAGTTCAATTTTTCTGAACTATTGTAATATATTGTTGTTTACTTTTCTGTGTTCTCCTGATCATGGTAACCATTAAATCCCAAGCATTGCTCATTTCTCCATGCTCAGAAGTTAGGCAAAATTTACAGAACCACAGAGCACAAAACAAGGAATCATCCAAAGACTTTTATGATCCTTTTCTAGTTTTATTTGGTTTTGTAATTATAAAAGCTTTCCCTAGGTAATGTTTACTTCAACCACTACCCATCTGATGCTCATTAAGACACTTAAAAGGTTCCAAATCCAAGTTATCTTTAGGGGCTTTTTACAACTCTTTATTAATCCGGTCTTTTCCCTTCATTTTGCTGATAGCATATTCTATGTTAACATAGTTCTAACAATGAAAGTCCCAATTGTGTATATAATGTACACAAGCTCTGTATTAATCGAGCCTTTTCTTTTGCTTCAGCTACTCTATTTTGGGCTTCTAAAGTTTCTGACTTAACATGTTGATTCTTTCTGTAATTGCAGCTTTAATCAGAACTAATTTGGCATATTCAATATCCTCAGGTCTCTGAAATTTGTTTACTTGGCTCTTCGCGCAGCTGCTGTGGCATTTCTATATAAGTACATTGGATTCCCTGCTCCCTGCATTACATGATGTTTTGATAGAATGCCTTGGTAGAATGTTTTGTAAACTCAAATAATTTTAGGGATAGGAAACTTTGTCTCTTAAATTGTTAGCAACAACAAATCCAACGGCAAAGTGCCAGTACCGTTGCTAGTTTCTATTATATAGAAGTTTCATTACTAATTACTATTGGAGTTCTATTTTCAGTTAGTTATTATTCGATGACCAGTAGAGACCAAAATTAAAAAGTTTATGAGATATATATATTTTTTTTCTAGTGATCAAAACTTTAGTGGCCTACAGTTTGGTCACTAAAATAAGCATGTCACTCAGGTTTTAGTAACCAAATCATGTGGTTTAGTGACCAAATCTGTTACTTTTAGTGAGAAATTATGTGGTCACTAATTTTTTCATGATGAGTGACCAAATAATCATGGTCACTAAATCTTTTCACATTAGTGACCAACAACCATATTTTGGTCACTAAATAGAATTAGTGACGGGTCTATAGTGACCACTCAGTGACCAACAATATTTGGTCACTAATCATATTTAGTGACCAAAATGGCTATTTTTAGTGACCAATACAGTGGTCATTAAAGCCAGGTTTTGTTGTAATGGTAATAAATGTACTGCTTTTGGCCGCAAAGCCACTTTATGAATATAATACTATTTTCTTCAAATATCCGTGATGAGTCAATAATTGTGTCTTGCAAGGCCCCAAATATAGGCCCCAACTCAAAACTCTTGGAAAACTCCACCGTGAGAAGATAATATTGAAAATGAAACAGTTACCTCCTCGAAGACCGTTCTGTTCCTCACCATGCCAATAATTCCTTCTTTTCCGAGATTTAAGGGCAACTTTTCACTCGTACTCAGTTTGACTCTTTGACTGTCCATCCAAGGGGATTTGCATGCCCTGTTCCTATAAATAGGTGCATTCTGGGGATGGGAACGTTCACGCAAAAAACCTTCTTCTGAGCTTTAGATCTTCACCAATATTTCTAACAGCAATCTTTCTTAATCATTCATCACCACTCTTCAATTCTCGCCTTCTCTCAACCCGTCACCAATGGAACCACAAACCCGGCAACCAACCGAGGATAGAGGAAGCAACAAAGCAGCCAGGTGTAGTGCTCCCTTGTTTTGCGGGCGGAGCGGTACCAGGTGGACTCCTACTACAGATCAGATAAGAATCCTCAAGGAGCTTTACTACAACAAGGGAGTTAGGAACCCAACCGTAGAGCAGATTTAGAGGATCTGCCTCCAGCTGAAACGGTACGGAAAGATCGAGGGCAAGAACGTCTTTTATTGGTTCCAGAACCTTAAGGCTCGGGAGAAAATGCGAGAGAAGAGGTTCACTTCGGATGTTCATATGCCCACGCAAAGATCAGGGCTTGTTGGTAATGGTCATGGTACTAATTGGAAACCTGAGGATCAATATATCAACTTCGGATCTTCTACATCTGCTTCTGCTTCTTCAGCTGATGTGATTGTTTTTAACGGGCAGATGGGGAACTATGGTGGTTATGGATCTATGAACATGGAGATTGAAACCCTTCCTCTGTTCCCCATGCATGGTGAAGACATTCTTGGCAACATGAAGACTACTTCCGAGGGAGGTGGCGGCTACAGCTACTACTCTGGTGGATGGGGCAGCTACAACGGTGGCTCTTGCATTTCCCTTGAGCTCAGCCTCAACTCTTACGGCTCGACCCTATTTTCCCACGAAGGTGGTTTCTCTGTGAGAGAAGAGACAAAGCTGTAAAAATTTTCCGGAGCCGCTGACTCGGCTTAGTATAATGTAGTGTTGCCCCCCCTAGTGTTGCTAGGCGTAGCGAAGAAACGATTATGGGCCTCAAAAACAGGCCTTCATGAATGGGCTTCACGAGTGTAGGAACACTAGAATTGCCCCCCATGTCTTATGCGAAGAAACTGGCTAATAAATTAATCCCTCAGTGTTTTGACTCCTCAGTAATTTTTGAATTGCACTAATGTAATTTTTTTTTTTTTATTATTATTATTTATTTTTTTTTTTTTTTTAAGGGTTTAGGTTTTAGGGATGTGAATCAAGGTTTAGACATGCGGCCCAAGTATAGTCGCCTAAACACAAATTTTCTTTCAAATCCTTTGGGCAACCTTACTGAAATGGCCAGGTGGGGGAGGGCGAACAAGAGAGGCAAAATCCATTTTGGCATGAGCTACTCCCACATAGTGGTTTAGGCCCATTTGCACGCACTTCTGGATTCAAGAAACTGTCATGAACGTTGTCCCTTTTCTAGACACCATTTCACATAGGTTATACTTACTAAGATGAGAAAGGTCATAAGTGTGAAGACAGTTCAACAAGTGTTAATAAAAGCCGCCATTAACCTTAAGGGACCTGAATTAGGCACCAATAAGGAGTTTAGGCCAATATTAACAAAAGAGACTTCACCTATTCCGTTATGATTCACAACCCCTTATCAACCTCAACTTCTCAATAGTGGTGTGTTTCCACCATTTGCCGCCTCTACAAGATCACGGGGGAGGCCATCTATGCTTCACTCCAAGCTCCGATGTATCAAAATTTGTAGGGTAAAAATCCCTCCTGTGAGAGCTTGTAGGAAAAGAACAAAGATACTTTGCGTTGAAGAATTTGGAGCAATTTGGCTCGTAGGAGGAGTAATATTGCCCCCCAAGTATCCTTGTTGGTTGGCGAATGATGATCTTCAATTGCAACTTTGGCGATGAAGATGTCCCAAGATCGGCTTTGTCGCCAACGACCATGTCATAGACCATGGTCTTTGTAGAATTAGCCACAAATTGGCTATTATAGATGACCACTTGTTGGTCTGAATTCTCCACATCAAGAGCTTCAAAGAACTTGAACGCCTTCATATGATTTTTGGAACCAATAATTAAATTATAATTATCATCATACCCATCATATATTGGCTCTGCATCGAGATTGAATTTGGGGTCACCAAATCCTTCCTCACAAGTCTCAAAGCCACTTGCTGGCCTTGAAGCATATATGAAGATATTCAAGTTGAATTGATTCATAAAGCCACAGATTGGCTTCTCTAGACCACAACTTAATTGATAATTAAGTTGGCCATGATTGTGACCACTTTCACCATCAGTCCCACTGGGCGTGCCAAAATGTTTGTTTTGAAGCCCGGTGGTTGAATGTGCTTCAAGAGAAAAGACTCTTCTGATGTTGTCCCACCGGGTGTGCCAAAATGTTTGTTTTGAAGCCCGGTGGTTGAATGTGCTTCAAGAGAAAAACTTCTGATGTTGTCCCACTGGGCGTGCCAAAATGTTTTTTTTGAAGCCCGGTGGTTGAATGTGCTTCAAGAGAAAAGACTCTGATGCTGTCCCACTGGGTGTGCCAAAATGTTTGTTTTGAAGCCCGGTGGTTGAATGTGCTTCAAGAGAAAAGACTCTTCTGATGTTGTCCCACTGGGCGTGCCAAAATGTTTGGCTCCAATTTTGTTGCAGCTGGTCAACAGTCTCTTTTATGCGCGGGCGTGCCAGCACCGTTCGGGTGCGGTCGTCGGGGGTGTCCCTTGACCTGACTTCTATCAAGCGATTGTAGACGAGGAGAGCACCAACCTCGTCGTGGGATTCTTTATGCTTCGTGGTGAGGACTTTTGCTGAGCTTCTTGAAAATCACAATCGATACTCGATGTTGTAGATCGAGCAGAGCGAGAACCACTGGGAAGTAGAGAGAACTAGCTAAAGCGTGACTTTAGCTTGGCTGGTTTGCGAGGGCGTTACCCTTGCTTGGCTGGTTCAGTAACCGTTGTGGTCGTGGTACTACAATCGGCTCCCGAGGAGACTAGGACCGAAGTACGTTGACAGAGGGTTTGGTGGCACTGAAAGTCGGCTTCTGAGAAGACTAGGACTAGGAGTGTGATCACCGGTAAGAGAAAGAGAAGGAGAGGAGTTGCTCTTAGAGAGGTTGCTCTAGAGAGAACTTAGATCATCTTAGAGATGTTTGTTGAATTGTGTTGTTCATGTGGTCGCGGCACTACCGTCGGCTCCCGAGGAGACTAGGACCGAAGTACGTTGACAGAGGGTTTGGTGGCACTGAAAGTCGGCTTCTGAGAAGACTAGAACTAGGAGTGTGATCACCGATAAGAGAAAGAGAAGGAGAGGAGTTGCTCTTAGAGAGGTTGCTCTAGAGAGAACTTAGATCATCTTAGAGATGTTTTGAATTGTGTTGTTATTTCTTTGGTCGCGGCACTACCGTCGGCTCCCGAGGAGACTAGGACCGAAGTACGTTGACAGAGGGTTTGGTGGCACTGAAAGTCGGCTTCTGAGAAGACTAGGACTAGGAGTGTGATCACCGATAAGAGAAAGAGAAGGAGAGGAGTTGCTCTTAGAGAGGTTGCTCTAGAGAGAACTTAGATCATCTTAGAGATGTTTTGAATTGTGTTGTTGTTCTTTCATACTTGTTGTAGCCTCTATATATAGGCTACCAAGCAACACTATTTGGCCTTAAACAACTCATAATGGGTTAGGTTTTAGCACTTAAACATTAATGGAATGTTAGGTTTAAGCACTTAAAACACTAATGGAATGTTAGGTTTAAGCACTTAAACACTAATGGAATGTTAGGTTTAAGCACTTACTGCTCCAATTTTGCTGCAGCTATATCTCCACCAAGAACTCAAAATGGGCCTTCGACCTCTTCACATCAAATGATCCACAATGAGTGTAGATCATTGTGGCAAAATTTTAGAGCTTTCTTCCATGTGGTTGAGCCGGAAACGCTGCTGGACCTCTTACAGGTCCAGTTTTCCAGTTTTGCTTCTGCAGAAAATTGGACTGATTATTTGAAGGCCTTCCACTCAGAACTAGCTCTGGAACTCTTCATAAGAAATGATCCTTGAGCTGTCTAGAATGTATCTACAGAGTTTCAGCTCATTTCGAGTTCATTTGATCAGTCTGCCACCCCTCCTTCCTTGTTTATCTCGGTTTCTCCTAGCCGAAGTAGGAAAATGTGTTAAAGTTGACTTTTCATGCTTCCATAGTAAGCTTTATTTAGCCTCTAAATATATATTTCGAACTTGTCGACAATATATAGCTTGAGCCACTGACTTTGGCTCAATTTCTCCAACACGTGCCTTGTCAGGCAAAAATGCTCATTTTGGGTCCAAACAATGGGCCTCATTAAAGAAAAGGAAGAAGTCAAGAAACTGCTTTCATAGTCAGAGAGTAAGCATATCTTGCAAGTAATAACTCACATAACCGCAAAACCAACTCAATTTTGAAACCGAATAAATAAAAATAGACAGAAAAAGATTAAATACAAATACATTAAAACATGCATCAATGAATTTCACTAAATTTCCTCTGAATTCCAATGAAGTCAAGTGAAAGCCACCACCATTGTTCAGATACCCTCTCAATTCCAAGCAAAGCAAACCCCAACTTTAAACAAATATGAATCAAATTCAAGAAAACAAACAGATACCCACTTCAAAACCCACATATACAAACAAGAAAACACCAAAATTGACATGAAAGAAAGAAATTTTCTTCTTTGTTTCACTAAATGAACATGTACCAGTCCAAAACTAGCCTTAGCCTTGTTGTACATCTCCTAAAGTTGCTAGTACCTGATGGGAAACATACAGAATCTCTGGGTTTGCTATACTAAAATGGGCTCTTCCTCCTCCTTGTCATCTCTCTCTCTCTCTGATTCATTTATAAGAGAACCCATGCCCACTGGGTTTGTGGGTTTCAGTGTTGTTGGGTAGAGACTAGAGAGTCCTACAAAGATAATTTTTGAACTGCTTCAACTGAAATTTCGGTGCTGTAGTTCAACTAGAATCATAGAGTAACGGCAAAGTGAAGGAAACGAGAGACTAGAAGCAGAAACAACTTACTGCTGGACCGTGAATGCCGAACTTCTCGCTTATCTGTGCTTTTGATGAAGAAGCTGCCAAACCAGATATCTTTCGTGGTTTTGATGAAGAAGATGCCTACCCATATATTAGCTGTAAGCCTCTCATCCCAGATGCCAAAATACCAGAAACCCCTCGGCCTTTCACCACGACGGCACAAAAATGACAGTTAACGTCTCATTAACAGTCAACAAAAAGTAATAAGTTTGTGAGGATGTTAACTGGCCACGTCACTGGGGCCCCCTTGGTCTACATTTCGGTTGGTTCATTGCAGCCCAAATCGGCTTAGTAACAGTACCGGCTTGAGCCGAGCCGAGCCGATGATGAAAAGACGATCTGGTCCTCTGTTTCCTTTTAATTACAATCGGCCATTCACCCTAGCCCGATCTTTTTCCACGCTTCTGTCCCCCAATACCCTAGATCTGCAGATAGAGAACAAATCCAGAGAGATAGAGAAGAACGATCCAGAGAGAGAGATCCGGTGTGATAGAAGCATACTAGAAAGAGAGAGAGAGAGAGAGAGAGAGAGAGATAGCAAAAGAGAGCCAGAGAGGAAGAAGACCTCCATCCGTCAGCACGGGCCGCCGCGATTCGAAGAAAGTCCCTCGCCCTCAATCGTCAGAAAGGACAGAAGAAAAAGTTGAGAAGAAAGAAGACAAACCCAGAAGTGGTTAAATAAACTGCAAGGGACTTTCAGGGTAAAAGAAATGAAGAACCCAGTAACGATTTTGTCTATAGTTTTTGTCTTGATTATTTATCTAGGACTGTACTTTAGATAAATTGATTATTGTATCTTTTGGATTACTTGCTCTTAGTGCAAGTGGTTACAACTCTGTGATCAGCAAGTTACAGTTTAAAAAACGGTAAGAGGGTTTTTCCATTTGTGATTACTATGAATGAAGTTTGGTTAGTAATCTGGAATTGAATTGATTTACAGAAGGAGTTGGGTTATTCAGTTATTCTTATTGTCTTTTTTGTTTGAAAATTTTTAATTGTATTGTTCATAGGTTGAGTTTCGTTTTTTTTTTTTTTTTTTTGATGTCTGTTTTTAATTTGCAGATTGTACATATTGAAGGGGGAGAGATTTGGACTGAAAACAAAGAAAAGAGGTTTGTTGTTGTGCTGTAAATTTTATTCGTTGTTGTTGTCTGTGTTTCATTGTATTTACTTTTGTTTAGTTGATCAGTTGAAAATTTTGTTTGTTCTGGTTGAGTTTTAGTATGATTCAATTTGATCCCAGAATATATGTAATGTTTTGAAATTAAAGTGATCGAGTAATTTGTGTGTTCATTAATGATATACTCGATTATGATTTGTACATAATGATGGTTGGATTTGGTTGATCTAACTTTCGGAATGTATGCAGCTATAGTCTGAGGGTTTTTTTTTTTTTTTTTTTTCTTTTTGGATTTGCTTTGGCTTACAGTAATGTTGGATTGAGATTCGTCTTTGACACAGCAGAAGTGTTTCATTTTCGTGCCTTCTCATAAGCTTTTACTTGCAGCCACAATTAACACAGAAACTTCAGAAAAACAAATGCTACTAGAAGGATAAAGCTGTTTCATTTGATTTTGTTGACATGGTACTTTAACTTATTGAATTTCATTAGATAAGCATTACTGGGTAAAAAGGACAATGATCATAAAAGCATGCTCACTGTTTTGGAACACAATATGTAAAATTGGATGACATTTACTTGAAACAATGTTTTTCCATTTTGAATGCTTTATATAATCAATTCTACGCTTTGCAGGAAGTTCATAGAAAAATATACTGATAGGAAGCTCCTACAACTGGTGGATTATAAAAATCGGCCAACTCCTCGCTGTTTTACATTTATGTGAGGTAAGTTTCTCTCTCTCCAACTACGTATGAACTATCAAAAGTCACATCAAGTTTTGCTATTATGTACAAATCATGAATAAATAAAGCAACAGTTAAAGCTTAAAAAAAAAAAAAAGGAATCAGTTTTCGTAGCTTATGATAACTCAGCAGGTCTAACCATATCTTATGATAAGTCAGGAGGTCTTTAGCTACTTCAAATTTGTTTGGTACTCTTTTGTTAGTTTACCTTGGTTTTGTCAATTCATAGATCATAAAACAATATGATAGATGGTATTGAAATAATCAATTTAGTACTACTCATGTGTTCTTTTTGTTCTTTCTTTAACAAACTACGCATGATCTAAAAACAGAAACCAAAGATCGTGTGTAAATAACAAAATACTACTTAACTATTTATCTCTACTGGCTTACTAGCATCTTCCTGCATAACATTACAATAAACAGAGATTCATTTTTAAAATGTTCAAACAATTCTTTCTACTTTAAAAGTGCTCATCAACTCTTGGTTTTCATTCGGATAATTTTAGTGTTTTCTATCTGCTTGCATTTTCAACAAACAAAGAACCTCACTTAAGAATACTGGTCTGGTTTCTAAGGTCTCGATTACCGCCTTTTGCCTACTTGGTAAGTATCACTATTAGCCTCACTAATTCTCATTAGCTGAATAACCTATTGACAAGTAATCCAAACTTTAATTATTTCATTTCAATGATCTGATTTTCAATATAAATTTGGATTTTTGATTTGTCACATTTGCTTTTGGTCTTGGTTTCCAACCTTGAAATAAATTATACATTGTGTAGAAAGTTTATGATTTCATTTAGTACAAACTCATATCCATGGTTAATTTGAAGGTTACTGTTCTTGCTAACATCTGATAGATTCAATACGAAAACTGACAACATTAATTATGCACCCAACATTGTAGATCTCTACAATTTATATGCAGCTGATATGAATTGTGACAATGACATTTCGTAACAAATTAAAATCTACCATGAAAAATTACCTTCGCTAAAATTGCATTAACTACAATAGTGATAGAAATCTTTTGTTTGTTACTGCACTTTCTCAAGTTAATATTTTACAATAATGAACAATTTTAATTCTTATAAATTTCTACTCATTGAATTTGCAGATCAAATATCATCCAGAACATGAATTATACTGTTCACAGCATGTTTTCTATGTGTTAGTATAACATATTGTTGGCATTCCTATAACCACAAAACTCTATCCAAGGTCATGTGCAGTCCAAAATATTATTTAATCATAATGGTAAAATATGATTAATTGTTTTTATATGGGTTGATGTGAAGTTGCCGACAAGACCAAGCATGGCAAGCATGCTACCTTTAAAATATGGTTTCTGTTGCTCTAAGCAAGGACTCGAAAAGAGGAGAAGGTGGGAGACATGCTTTTTAAGCATGAACATCAAAATCAGATTGGTTCTTCAAAATACCAAAAGGTGAAGAATATTGCAGGTTCACTTTTGGTCTTCCTCTTTTCTATCATGTGCTCTCTTTCTCTCTGCACATCCTCACGGTCAGAAAGGAAATGAAGAACAAGCCAGCTAATCTTTCATATGCACAACCTTGCTGTCGAAAAACAAGGAAAAGCAATTCCATCTGGTTTTCTATTGTTTTCTCCTTCATGGAGAACTGGCTGTCCATACACAAAAGGTAGAAGAGGACAACAACGGGTTCCATCTTCTCATGATGAAATCTTGCTGTCAAAGAAGAAAGGTGAAATCAACTATTTCTTCGTCTTGCTGCCCACTTGATGCAATCATGCAAGAGCCTGCTGTTGTAAATGAAAATGGAAGGACATGGCAGCTAGGTTCTCCATCTTTCTATCATGGGAACCTTGCTGTTAAAGAAGAGATTTCGATCTAGCCTTGCTGTTCATCTTAATGTCCACTCATTGCAATCATGACGATCTTGCTATCTAAGGAGGTGGGAAGTCGGTGCCTCTGCACCTCGTGGACCTACTCCAACCAAGCTGAAGGTATCTTGGTTAATCTTGCTCCTATATATATACGGGGACTATTGTTCTTCCATCATGGAGAATAGTTTGATTTTCAATCCTTTGGTTGTAAAAGAGTTAGTCTCTTTGTTGCTCTGTTTTGTTCCATGTTGAAAACAGATTGTAAAACAACTAGTGAGTCTATCCGATAAGGATTGCTGTAGTCTTTGCAATCCTGGAGTTGTGAATGTGTAAACTGTATTGTTTAGTGAATCAGTTTATTTGGGTTCTCAAGAGTAAGAACCTTGCAGTGTTTTTAATCTCAATTGAGGTTTTCACTGCGTGACCATTGTTGTTGTGTTTTGTGTAATCTCTGTTCTTGATTATGTTGAGATTGTAATTGTTCTTATATTCTGGAGCTTGTACCATCCTTGTATTTATACTATGTTTTGTTTGTTACTGAACTTTATACTTTCAGTGTTGTGCTTTCTTCACATATCATATAAATTTCAGTGTTGTACATTTGCTTGGATTTTCAACGCTCAGTTTCTACTTTATAATATTGAAAACTTTCGCTTCTTATGGATTTTCAACACCAGTATAACAATCATAATGGATTTTTGTTGCCCCTCTACAAGAGACTCTGGCTGAAGTCATTACTGAATAGTTCTTCTTCCTCTTCTCTGGGAGTTTGAAGCACGCAGGATCTCCCATAAAGTTGAGAAGTTTGTAAAAGCACATTCTCATCATTCAAGAATAGAAGACCAACTTAAGAGGCAAGCTCTTTTTAAATGATTTTAACTTCCTCAGCTTGCTTTTTCATTTCGGCATTATTGGACTTTTAAAAGCTCTCAAAAGTATGATTTTTTTTTTTTTTTGAAATCTCTAGATCACAGGTCCAACTAAATAACTTGGGAGATCAACTTGGTCTAGATACTTATGGCCGAACTTGAAGTAAACGATTAAGCGAGAGCTCAATTGGGTAGTAATTAAACCATGAAGCTTGGGAACTTACTTTATGAGTTCCAGTGTTAGTGGTAATTGTGAATGTTCAAATCTATCTGTGCTGTTTGTGTTAATTACTGGTATGATATTTTGGAGTTCATGCTTTAATTGATGTCATTAAATTTTTTTTTCTTTTTCTTTTCTTTTTTGGTAAAGTCTGATCTGTGGTTTTGCATGTGTATAAATCATAAATTGGAATATCTATTATGGAGTGATGATGTTATTTGTTCGGCCAAATTGCAGTTGGCATTTATGCTACGAATCTCATGAAAGCCATGAATTAGGATCATGTTGAATCTGGGTTTCCCTTCTTCTTTTTTGCTACTTTATATTTTCATTTGTTGTTTAAAATAGATTCCTGAATCCATGTCTTATGACTTTAGACCTTACTGGTACATGTTGTGCATTTCAGTTTTTTTAACTATGAACAGATGCCTGATCTTCATAAGAAAACTATTGTCAATATTTTTCAACTTATAGTACCATACGATTCAGTTAACACGACTCCTTTTATGACTACGTTTTCTTTTCTCACAGCGATAGCGAATCTAACGCTGCACCAGCAATGTCGTTAACAGACGCTGCACAACCCAACAAGCAGAAAACTGACTGCAGCAGCTTATCATTGCAACTCTTGCACCACTTTTTGTATAGATAGAACTGGAGCGAGCAATTTTTTCATAGGCTAACACCTTTTGTATAGATACCCCTAGACCCACTATTTTTCGGAAAATGTTCCAGCAACAACTGTAACAAAGTGAACCTCAAACTTAAATAGCCTATTTGTTCAACAGTCCACTATGATAAGATCATCTTTTGTTTTAGATGATCTACAGTAATGAAAAAAGTTCTATCATTTGTATCCCGCAGCAAAGCGCGGGCACTGTTGCTAGTGCTAATTAAGTATGTGTATGTGTTAGAGAGAAAGGAGAACCGAAACAATTTCAGTGTGTGAGGGATGGAGAAGGAGACCTGATTTCTATATTTTTGAGAGAGTAATTCATGTTAAAGTAAAATGGGATTGCAAAGAGAATTGTGTTGTATTATTGATAATAAGAGCCCTTTATATAGGGAGTTACAGAGTACATGAAAGGTAATAGAATCCGATCATAACTATGAATCTAGAACCTTCTCATATTACAACTCTACGACTAAAACCCTAGTTTGAAGAGGCACACATGATGTCGACTTCCTTCAACACTCCCCCTTGTGCCGCTCAAACTTGGTGATGACGCTTTGATTGTTGCCTCGTTAAAAACCTTGCCAGGTAACAAAAACCCAGTGGGACAAAAATAACCCTGGTCGAAGGATAAAAAGAGCACAACACGTCCTTCACTCTTCGAGATTGAACATGTAGACATCATGCCTCCCCCTGATGTCGACATCTCCCCCTGATTGCTACAATCATGGGAGTTCGGATAACTTTCTCAATCCGAGGCTCTTCACATGTTTCTCGAAGGTGGATTTTGGTAACGACTTAGTAAATAAGTCCGCTACATTATCCTCAGATCGGATTTGATTCACTTAAATCTTTAGAAGTATTGTCTTTGGTTCTACTGTGGTACTCATCAGTTTATAGTATATTATATATACTATTACGAGTTCTTGCATATCATTTTTCATAGATATGTCATCTGTCTTGACTCTCAGTCTTAGATAGTGATCTGCATCTTTCAAGTTGGTTGAGAAATTTGGAAAACAGTTGAAATATGCCACTTGATTGCATAAGGATGCTTCAAGTGTTCCCAACAGACTAGCTTGGAAGTCTGTTAGTCTATTGTCTTGTAAGACACATAGAACTGAACAGTTTATGCCTTCTCGGGCAAGCAGTTTTATGCCTACTTGGACTGCTCCAATATGCATAAATTGATAATTTTTTAATCTTGCTCGGGAAACTTCTTCAGGAGTGATCATTAGAAGATCGGTTTCTCCTGTAGTGGGAAGGGGTTGTAAATTCCAGTAGTTTGAAATGATGGCTATCCATCAGTTCAAATTTGGGTTAATGCTCATACACCCCAAAACCATCATAATACTTCCCATACACCCCACCAACTTATTTTTTTTCCCACTCACACAAAACTTTACACCTTTTCTCCCTACTTTTCAAAACCACTTCCTATTCATCCCACTAATACCCTTCTCTTTTCTCTCTTAAAATTTATTTACTTCCTTTTGATAAAGCATGGTGGGCCCATATCTTGAAATTATCTATTTAAATGTTAATTGCAGCTAAGCTTCATCGTCTGAATTCGAAGGTAAACAGTTAACCCTTATTATCCATAATCGCGCATTTAGATATTATTTTATCCAGACTGGATTTAATTGCAAACTGTAGAAAATTTGAAAAAGAGTTAGAAGAAGAAAGAGAAAAGCTAAGAAAAGCAAAATATTTCAGAGATAGACTCAATCGAGTCACTCCTAATTACTGAGATAGAATATTCCTAGTACAGAAAAGAATCTATAAGATTGAGAAAAGTATAGAAGAACTGAAGTTCATGATCAACGAGGAACAAAAACCTCTTGATTATTTGAGCATTGGTTAGATCCGCACTCCACTGGTATCGGAGCTTGAAGAAAAAAGCTCAAGGGGAACCCCCCAATGGGTACAATGTCTGAATTGATATTAGAGAAATTAAATTCTCTACTAAAAGCTTCTGATGAGAAATATCAGAATCCACAAGATGAATTGGCCAGATGCCATAATCATCTTGCAAAAGTACCTGATATAATCTACCAGTTAGAAAAACTGGAAAACAAAATAGATTATCTCAAAGAACTTCCAAAAACGGAAGAAGAAAAGCTAACAACTGTTAGCAGAAAAATCACTGAACAGCAAAAAACGCTGGATTCTATGAAGAATATACTGAAGGACAAGAAAGTGCCTACAGTAAAAAAACAAAACTAATGGATTTAAACCATTAGAAAGACCGGACAAGAATCCTGTTCCAAACATGATTTTTCTGGAACCATCTACTAGTCAAACTAGTATTCGGTATGAAAATCAGAAACCTTCAGAAACAAGAGATGTCAAAATGATGAGCATCTTTGGAAAAAAGAAAGGAGTACAACTCCTAAATGCTGAGGAATTCGAATACAACGAAATTGAACAGGAGGTAAAAAACTCCGCAATTCCAAAGCTAGATTTTAAACAAATCTACAAAAGGGGAAATTTTTTTGGGTTAATGCTCATACACCCCAATTCCATCAATATACTTCTCATACATCTCACCAACTTATTTTTATTCCCACTCACACAAAACTTTACACTTTTTCTCCCCACTTTTCAAAACTACTCCCTATTCATCCCACTAATACCCCTCTCTTTTCTCTCTTAATTATTATTTACTTTCTTTCGATAATGCATGGTGGGCCCATATCTTGAAATTATCTGTTTAAATTTTAATTGCAGCTAAGCTTCATCCTCTAACCCGAAGGTAAACAGTTAAATCTTTATTATCCATAATCGCGCATTTAGATATTATTTTATCTAGACTTGATTTAATTGCAAATTGTCGAAAATTTGAAAAAGAACTAGAAGAAGAACGAGAAAAGCTAAGAGCAAAATATTTCAGAGAGAGACTCAGTCGAGTCACTCCTAATTACTGGGATAGAATATTCCTAGTACAGAAAAGAATCTATAGGATTGAGAAAAATATAGAAGAACTGAAGTTCATGATCAACGAGGAACGAAAACCTCTTGATTATTTAAGCATTGGTTAGATCCGCACATCACTGGTATCAGAGCTTGATAAAATAAGCTCAAGGGGAACCCCCCTAAATGGGTACAATGTCTGAATTGATATTAGAGAAATTAAATTCTCTATTAAATGCTTCTGATGAGAAATATCAGAATCTACAAGATGAATTGGCCAGATGCCAAGATCATCTATCAAAAGTACCTGATATAATCTACCAGTTAGAAAAACTGGAAAACAAAATAGATTATCTCAAAGAACTTCCAAAAATGGAAGAAGAAAAGCTAACAACTGTTAGTAGAAAAATCTCTGAACAGCAAAAAACGCTGGATTCTATGAAAAATATACTAAAGGACAAGAAAGTGCCTACAGTAAAAAAAAAAAAAACTAATGGATTTAAACCATTAGAAAGACCAGACAAGAATCCTGTTCCAAACATGATTTTTCTGGAACCATCTACTAGTCAAACTAGTATTCGGTATGAAAATCCGAAACCTTCAGAAACAAGAGATGTCAAAATGATGAGCATCTTTGGGAAAAAGAAAGGAGTACAACTCCTAAATGCTGAAGAATTCGAATACAACGAAATAGAACAGGAGGTAAAAAACTCCGCAATTCCGAAGTTAGATTTTAAACAAATCTACAAAAGGGGAAAATTTGAACTGATGGACAGCCATCATTTCAAACTACTGGAATTTACAACCCCTTCCACAACAGGAGAAACCGATCTTCTATCGATCACTCCTGAAGAAGTTGCCCGAGCAAGATCAAAAAATTACCAATTTATGCACATTGGAGCAGTCCAAGTTGGCATAAAATTGCTTGCCCGAGAAGGCATAAACTGTTCAGTTCTATGTGTTTTACAAGACAATAGACTGACAGACTTCCAAGCTAGTCTGTTGGGAACACTTGAAGCATCTTTATGCAATCAAGTGGCATATTTCAACTGCTTTCCAAATTTCTCAACCAGCTTGAAAGATACAGCTCACTGTCTAAGACTACGAGTCAAGACAGATGGCATATCTATGAAAAACGATATGCAAGAACTCGCTATAGTATACATAATATACTATAAACTGATGAGTACCACAGTAGAACTTAAGACAAGGATATCAAACATCCCAGGTCTTACTACTGGTTTCCTCACCAGTTAGAAGAACCATTCACAACAGATTCACAAGGTTACTTGGAATGAAGTAACTTTTCCTATTGAATGGAAATTATCTGGTCCAAAGAAACCACCAGAAAGTGCCAAGGCAAAAGTATATGAAAGCAGAAAGACTGGAGAAATCAGTCTAAATTTTGAAAATTACAGGAAAAGTTATGCCTGTCCTGAGAATATCAGGACAAACAAAAATCTTCTCAGAAGAAGTTATAGTACTAGAGAGGCTAGTACTAGTGGCACAAAATTCACTGTTGAAGATCCAACAGAGCCAATCACTGAAGAAGAATTAGAAGCTTATCTAAACAGACCAGTAAATATGCTTAGAGCAGAAAAGCTCTAAGAACTCTATGATGAAGCAGAATCTTGCGAAGACCCATAACGATTAGAAAAACTAATCGAAGAAATGAAAATTTTCAAAACAGGAAAGACAAGAAAAGTCCTTCCCTACCAAGATATTGAAATGGAAGAAGGAGAAAGCTCCAAAACTTTCATCATTAGAGAAAAGGGAAAAATAAAACTCCCTATACAAAAAGCCCCTACGGGAAAAAATGGAGAAAGAAATTCTCAAAGATTTGTCCCAGAGGACAATATACCCAAAGTACCAATTTCCTCTCATGGTATCTGGTTAAATCTAGACAAAGCGCTAGACAAGAGAAAAACTCTTGACCAATGGGTTGATAGCCTGCTGATGGCCTCTGGTCTAACCCTTGGAAAATTTGAAGCACCAGATCTTCAGATATACTACGAAACTACTCTCACTGGAGTAGCAAAAAAGTATTACTTCTCTTTCAAAGAGACTGCCAGAGGAAAAGACTGGCTTGAAGAGATAAAAAATTCAAAATCTCCGTATGATTTTGCAGTACCCCTGTACGATAAGTTCTGTGGAGATTTTTCAAATCTGAGTGAAAAAGCCAAAGAAACGGCAAAATCAAATATCTATGCACTCAAAATATGTGACATGAGATATTTTGAAGAATATCTAAATGAGTTTCAAGAGTATTACTGTACAATAGGTGAACTAGAAAATACTGATCTAGTAAACCTGTTACACAGGAAACTTCCTGAACCTTGGAGAACAGCTGTGAGAGAAAGCATAGCTGACAAACCAATAGAAAGAATTTCAGTTGGAGGAATTACCGACAGAATCAGGCAATTATTGAAAGAACAATGCAAAGCTAATCTTAGAGCCAAAATGGCCAAGAAACAGCTTAAAGGAGTAGAAAACTTCTGTTACGGAATACTGGATATGCCTACCAACTGGGGTTGTCATGAATCCAAGTTTCGTAAGAAAAAGCATTTCTGAAAGAAGTTCAGAAAAAATGAACACAAGAAAGATTGGAAATTTAAGAAAAGCTCCAACTTCAAGAAACAAGATGGAGATCCAAAAAAGAGATTCTTCAAGAAAAAGAAGAATACATACCAAAGCAACCATCAGAATAAACCACAAAAGAAGGCATGCGGATGCTGGTTGTGTAAAGCTGAAGGGCACTATGCCAATGAATGCCCAGAAAAGGGTAAAAGATCTACTAAAGCTCTATTCGACGAATATGAGACTATGGTAGAAACAACAATCATGAAAGTTTATGAAATAACCTATTCTGATGAAGAAGATGACGACAGGTCAGTTTACTCTGCCTGGTCTGAAGAAGAAGAATCATCTGACTCTGAAATAGATTCTGAAGTAGAACACTTAGAATCTAGACAGATGAATGTTCTTAAAGTAAAAAACTGGGAAGAAAGTAAGACAGAAGCAATAATGTCTTCCTATCAGGTGAACCCTGGTACATTCATTTGTGACTACTGTTTATGTCATGAAAAGAATGGTCTCCCAATGTTTTGTGAAGAGTCAAAAAAGACTTATCACAAAGAATGCTTCATAGCTGAAGCAAGAAGAAAAACCAAGAATGGCTTTTTCAGCCAATTGGTAGAGCAAGAATATGAAGAATATCTCTGTGAAAAAAGAGATTCAGAAGTCCTAAATCTTGTCTCGACTATTCTACCAAAAGAAGAAAAGGTAGAACCAATTATCGAGAAAATCGATGAAAATATAGAACTGGTTGAATCACCAGAAATTGTTCCAGAAGAATGTAAACCATTCATACCACAAGAACAAGCTCAAGAAGATGAGCTCTAACAGTCGAAAACCGTCTCTACTAGTAGGTACATCAACTACATAGAGATTGGATTAAAATTCCCTGATCACAAGAAATATCATCTACATGCATTTGTAGACAATGGGTCGGGATTTACTGTTGCAAAGAGATTTGCAATTCCAGAAGAACTCTGGAAAGAAGATAAGAAAAGAACAACTACTGGTGTCACATTTGATGGAAGCCATCTTACGATGAATAAAGTAGCAAAAAATGTTCATATCACCATTGGTGGAGGAACATTTATCATCCACAACATTTGGCAATCTGAAGGCCACGGATCTGATTTCTTGTTGGGAAATGATTTTATCCTCCAACAGAGATTCATCCAGGATGAAAAAGCGATAGGCTTCAGAAAAGGAGAACGGGTGTTCTGGGCAGACCGACTTACACAAGCAAAAAGTGTAGTAGGTCCAAACTTTACTAAGCAATATCAAAGATCACAACATAATAGTAGTGATCTTAACCCCTACAAGCCCAAATTCGAACCGATACTCCAAATCAAACAACAAGAAGAATTACTTGTTGAAGAATCTTCTGAAGAAGAAGAAGAAGAAACTAGTTTCATCCATGAGCATAATCTCAAGCACTTCCAGAATAAGCTTGAGTCCCAGAAAATTCCTCCTCTTGATAAAATCAAGAAACTACTCGAACAGAATATCGATGTAGACCCTCAGAAATTTTGGGAAAAAAACTAGTGGTCTGTGAATTAAGATTACATGATATGAATGACATCTGTCATGTCAAAGTCATTCCTCACTACAAAGAGGAAGATAAAAAAGAATTCAAGAAAGTTATCGAAGATCTCCTGAACAAGAGATTAATTCGGCCTTCCACTAGCCCTCATCATGCTCCAGCATTCTACGTGAGAAATCATGCAGAAAACCTCAGAGGCAAAGCTAGAATGGTAATTGACTACAGAGATGTCAATAAAAAGACTGTCAAAGACAGTTATCAAATTGCTCAAGTAAGAGTCTTGATCAATCAGCTCAGAGGAGCTAAAGTCTTTTCAAAATTCGATGCAAAGTCGGGTTTTTGGCAAGTCAAGATGCATCTTGATAGTGTTCCTCCCACTGCATTCGGAACACCACAAGGACATTATGAATGGTTAGTAATGTCATTTGGCTTAAAACAAGCCCCCTCGATATTCCAGAGAAAGATGGATGACATCTTCAAACATGTCGCTGAATTCTGTGTCGTCTATATTGATGACATCCTTGTCTTCTCCAAAACCAGAGAAGAACATATGAAACACCTCCATGAGGTCGTAAAGCTGATAGTTCAGCATGGAATCATCCTAGGAGAAAAGAAAATCTTCTTTATCTTTATCTTAGATGAAGTTGATTTCCTAGGAATAAACATCAAGAATGGAGTAATAAAACTCCAACCCCACATCCTTGAGAAAATCTGGAAATTCTCAGATAAAATTCCTGATGCCAAGAGTCTAGAAAGATTCTTAGGAGTCATCAACTATAGAAGAGATTTCATCCATAAAATCTCGGGATTAACAGCAATGTTATCTCCCAAAACAAGTTCCAAAAGAAAATGGAACTTCACAGAAGATGACGAAAAAATCATGAAGTAGATAAAAGCTCTCTGCAAAAATCTCCCTCCTCTCCAATAACTAGAGGAAAATGATGAAATCATTCTCCAAACAGATGCTAGTGATAATTACTGGTCCGGTGTTGTTCTGACAAAAACTCCAGGAACTAACATTGAAAAGATCTGTAAATTTTGTAGTAGCAAATTCAGTCCTGCAGAATTAAATTATCCTACCGGAGAAAAAGAAATTTTGGCTGTCAAGAAAATAATTTTAAATTCTCCAGCTTTTCTTGGAAAAACCTTTACTGTCCACACCGATTGTGCTAGAGTAAAGAATTTCAAAAATTTTAAACTTGATAAAGCTGCTGATAGAGGAAGACTAGCAAATTGGCAATTATTTCTTAACCAATATGATGATAATGAATTAATTGCAGGTAACAAGAACTATCTTCCAGACGCATTGACTAGAGAAATGGCAATGTTCAGCCGAAGAGACGACGATGAAGGTCGCAATCCCAGAAACAGAAGAACTAGGAAAGAACATGAACCTGCTGAGGATCCTAAAGAAAAAATCCTCAAAAGATTCCTGCTAGGTCCAAAAGGACTAGCCACAACTGATCAATCCTAGGGTAAAAGATTGGCTAGCCCGTCTCAAACGGCAGACGGTAAAGGCTCATCAAGACCGTTGAAGGCTGTTGCTTTGCCAAAAAGCAAACATACTCCAACTGGAGTAATAAATGTTTTTAATTATGAACTACAAAATTTTGATAATCCTGTGTTCATAACTGGCAGGAGGCTAGCTTACCACCAGAAGACAATTCTAGATAACCTCCTATTTGCTTTTCAGGAAAGAAACAGTGGTATTATGTTCCCAGCTTTGTTTGCCTTAGCTGAAGAACTCTATGAGAATGCTAGACCACAGTTTGAAGAAGTTCATACCCAGCAGAGTGCTGGTCGTAGTGAAAAAATTCACTATCTTGAAGATCCAGAAAGTGCTAGAATTCCTATTATAGCACTAAAAGAATCAGACTGGTTTGAATTCCATAATCTAATTGGAAGTCACAACTCTGAGGCGTGTATCCCCCCAACTCTCTTCATTATTGCAAGACCTTATGTTGGAAGATACTTAGTTAATGTTCGGAGTGAACATCCTCAAGAACACAAGCTTTGGCTTGTTGAAAATGGTTTTGTCCATAATCTATGGACTAAAACAAATGATGATCTCAAGGGACTGCCCCCTATCATTATCAACATAGTCAAAAATGTCAGAAAAAATGACTGTATGCTGAGACTGAATTTCAGATCCACTCCACCAGAATGGATACAAAAAACTAATGGTGAAGTTGAATATATTTCTCCGTATCATTATGTGAGAATTATTCAAAGAAGATATCTTCAGCCCGCCTGTGTTGGATACAATGGCCAGCCAAATTCAAACATTCCATGGATGAAGGCCATGTCTCTAGAATATATCAAAAAGATCATCTCTGAAGATACAAAGAACACATTCCTGGCAGCAGGAGAAAGAACTATAATCACTGCTTACGATCATCCTGACGTAGTCAGCAGTGACCTTTTCCTATTTCTCACAAGAAAAGAGATAGACTCGACACTGGCATGCTTACAGTGGGTTGAAAAACTCGAAACAGACAACCACTACAAGATGTATGTTGATACAGATGTCGAAGATAATGCAACAACGGATCGAATGGCCCAGGCTGATAACAACTCATTTGTCCTTGGTCACAATTCAGAAACAGACGAAAACATGTGAAACAGCAGGTGTAGAAAGCACCGAAAGTACTTTTGGACTCTTCCCAAAAGCTACTTTTGCTTTTCATAAAAGAACAAGGTGAAAATCATTTCACCTAAAGGAATCTGTTTTTCCCTGTCCGACCTCCATCATCAGGAGCACTCATGAAAGCAGAAATCATGGAGTTGTTCTGTACATTTTTATGTTTTGAATTCTAGTTTGAGTTCCGCTCCCTATATAAGGAGCCTTAGGTTCAGTTTGTAGAGCATGGAAAACTCCACTATAAAAACCTGAGCAGAAAACCTTTCTCTCAAGGAAGTAAGATAGCCTTAGTAGCAGTGTGCTCTTTCCTTCCTGTCTAGTGTGAAGGAGTATGCTTTCTTTCAAGTAAGTATCTATAATCATTCTTATGGATAGCTAAACAGCTTTTTAGCTGTTTACCTGAGAATGAGGCTCTGAATTTTAGTCTGTAATTATGTTTGAATAAATAATTTCGGATTGCTCATCCACCTTATCAATATCTTTTGTTATATTTGTTTAAATCTGTTGTTAGCCTTATTCATGTACTATTTTTAAGTTTAGACTTTCTGTTTCTTAAGAAAATTTGCCTCAGCTTAAGATAGAAATAAGCAGCAGTGATTCCGTCTGTTACAGTAACCGCTAGGCAAGAGGCCGTTAGGAGAAAAAACTTGGGCATGTTGAATGCTAGTTTTGTTTCTTTTGAAGGTATGAACAGGTTTTCTTAAGAAAAAGCAAAAGTTAGACCTAAAAGTCAGCATAGAATATCTTAGGCATTACTTTAGAAAAGACTACCCTTATAGGTCTTTTCCCTTAAAATTTGTGTAAATTGGCACAATACAAACTCTTTGGTGCATGTGGGCACAATACATGTGAATTCTGGGTAAACGGGAATTGTCTCTTCTTTTTTTTTATCAAGAAGAACTTCATTAATAATGAACTGCTTACAATGAGTTTTGGGCAACATCTTTTACACAGAAATGGCTACTAGACTTCACACTGGAACTCTATAAAGACTGACTCAAAACTTGCACTACAGCTATATGGCAAAGACAACAAGCGCATGAGCAGTGAATCTTTGACATCTCACCTCTCATCTAGCCAATAAGAACCCTGAAACTAGACAACTCACTTGTGTCGACACTAACTCGCCACCCAGAGTCCACCTGACCAGCTTTTGATCGACCAAGCCAACACTCCTTGTGACCTAAACCTAACCAAAAGGATTGCCGGACATTCAGACCTGGGACTAAAGTGAACCCAACACCGTCACCACCCTATTGTCAACACCGTCAATTCGCCACTACTACAAATAGCCATCGCCTCCGACCCAAAACCAAACAGGAAATACCCACTAGAAGGCCAAAATGCTCGTCTATGGCACTACCACATCCTGTAGTGTCTTATTACCAACAAAACAAAACAAAAAAACCAAGACCTAAAAAACTAGTACCAGCGACCCACCAACAAGGGCCCAACAACACAACCCCATCCTATTAAGCAGTAGAACGACGCCCAAACCACAGCCCAAATTTCCTGTGCTTCATTGACATCGATCACCGCCGGCCAGTACCACTCCATCGCTGCGCCTCACCTACGTTCAGCCAGTATCACCGATCGAGATCGATCTGCCCACCCCGAAGTCCAATAGCTAACCATCATCCTTGATGGACCATCAGGCCATCCTCCCTTCTGAACCATGGAACCACGCCAGCCCAGTCGAACAAACCCATTCCCAGATCAGTTCGAAGAGACCCAATCCAAATCGGACTGATCTGGACAGAGCAGATCCGCTCCGCCATAACCACGATCCCCCCAGCATCATCCTTCCATCCTTGCCTTGCCATGGAAACGTACGATCTCCGAGCCACGCCACCATGAATCCAGCATACTCCGACCACGCCCCACCAATCTGGACGCCCGCGACTCACTCTAGAAAACCTAAGAAGAAAAAAGAAGCAAAGAAGAAAGCAAAGAGCCCCTCCCGGACCGAGACGCAGAGGCAGGTTCGCCGACTACAGCCGGCCGGGAGAGCCAACCACGAGATCTGATTTTCTTTTCCTTGTCGTGTGAGGCGCGTTCTAACCCTACAGTGGATACTTTGCAAATCTTAAACTTTTTACACCACCTCAACAAAACTTAATGGGAACATTATGTCGTGAAGAGCTTGTTAGAGTTGGACTCGTTGCCAGGTCCGAGATGTCCGGGACTACATCATCAACATTAATCACATTTGAGCTCTCAATTTGTATGCCGGTCTGAGCATCATTGAAAACTAAATTTGCATTAGGTTCATTTCCTTATTCACTAGAAATCTGCAACAATCTTTCTCCACTTGATCCCTTTCATGCTCCGTCGAAGGAACTTGAAAGGAATTGGACAAAGAATTGGAGAGACAATTTGTTTGCCTGATTTGTATACGTGGACTAGAAGCATTAGGTGTTTCAAGCATACCCGTATATGTATTCCTTCTAAAGTCTAAATTCTAGTTCCACCCAGATGAGTGACGGATCACAAATTTTAACAGAAACAATGACATGAATCTACCATATTGGCCAATGACTAAATTTATATAAGTACCATTTCTTTAAATACCTCGTACTTCACACAATAAAGCAATTCACATGATCCATTAATGTCAATTGCAGAAAATTGCAGAGAATTAATGTAAAACAAAACGAGTCTAAACTCCCTTTCATAGACGAGATGAATTCTACTACTACTGCCTCTTAGGCCTGACCTCAATGCCTTGAACAATAAGACCGCTCTTCCAATAAAGAGACCCCTTCGCCACATAACGCATTTTCAACAGCCCATCTTCTCCCCCATCACAAAAAAACTCACCCAGCTCAATCTCCAACCACTCGGGGCTCTCCCTCTGGTATCGGTTGTCATTGATCACCACTTCACGCACTGTCTCCCCTTCGGCATCACCCCTCTCTTTTGAGTAGCCCATCTCTCTTTCGTAGTAGGGGTTTATTTCTCCTTCGATGTGAAGAAACAGAGTCTGTTTAGTATGTTCTCCTCCCTCCAGACCTACAGAGACCTCCCCAGGTAGGTGTTTAAATCCAAAAGCATTTCGAGTAAACTTGACCACAAGGTAAGCTTTGTACAGAGTCGATGGGGACAGCAAGCGTGTATCAAGTTTCCCATGGATTTCAAGCCAGCCAACATGAAGAAGCTCAGCCACCTCCTGAAACCTGTTCGCGTCGTTACACACACACACACGCATAATTTAACCCATAATACTATTACGTCTATAACCAACAACCAACTATATATATATATATATATATATATATATATAACAAACAATCAAAACAAAATTTAAAGACCTGGATTCAGGATGAGAAGTCCATGTCCAGTACTGGGGATCCTCGCCCCAGACAATACCAAGCTCTCTTGCAGATATCATGTAACATTTTCTCCCACTCCATTCGTCCAGTGAAAAGCTCTGCATGATGTCAATTAACAAATACACTTAGTTAAAGCATATGCGGTTCAAAAATTAGCTCAAGATCATGACTACTCCAGCGTATACAGGGTGTGATGGACGGACTTACCAATTTACCGTCGTCGATGAGGAGAGGTTTGTTGCAGAGAGCGAGGTAAAGCTCCTTCTTGGATCTGGCGGCCAATAATCCAGATTCGCCGGACTGGGACAGGATCGTGTGTATCTCAGGCGGAAGGAACGTGTCCCAAACGGCGTCGGATTCCGCTGCGTTGGCTATGAACTTCACCGGTAACTGCTGCAGATCCATCACTGTGCCGCAGATGATTGTTCCTCCTCCTCTTTCTCCTTCTCCTTCACTGTGTATCTTTTTGAGGTGTTTGGTGACGATACTGTGTGGATCGGAGCTTACTCTGGTCTGGTTTTGGACCAATTTATAGGAGAGAGCCACTGAGACTTAAGACTAGAGAGTCTTCGTCAGCCCTAGACTAGAAAACAACGCAGCGACTTCCTTTTCTTTTTATTTTTTTTTTATTTTCAAAATATCCTTTTCTTTTTTCTTTGAAATGAATATCCTTTTTTAATGTGCCGAATTCAGTTAGGCCTCGAATTCAAAGTGCCACCGTCAAAATCAAACACCCATCTGTATCGCAATAACAACAGAAAACTATATACAGCCAAAAAAAAAAAAAAAAATTTTAAATCCCCACCCCAACTCACCCATGATGGGGCTCGAACTCCTGACCTCCCAAATGAGAGTTCAGAGCCTTACCACCCCACCAACACACACACACATAAACAGCCAAAATTTAAACCAAACAGGAAAATCTGATTTCAATTTAGTCTAACAGAATAATTAAAAAAAAAAAAAAAAGACATAAATTTCTTAACCGAGCTCTTCTTCTTACACTCCCTCATAATTATTTCATTCAAAAAAAAAAAAAAACCTATGTTTTGCTAATTCTGATTTCTTGATTTCTAATCTTAAATTCTTAATTAAGAAAGATAAAACTGTGTGATTTTTTATTCTTCCTTTTTTTTTTTTGGATTATGAAAGCTTGGGAATACCAAAGTGCTGACTGATCATGTCATCCATGTAGTTTCTACCCGCTCCTTCCTAATCATCTCCTACATAAAAGACATGAACTCCGATCCAGACGACATCGTTTTGTTCTCATTTTTAGCCTCCTGCTGTTGCAACGACGTCATTCTTTCTTCTTGGTGAGTCGCCAACTCGGTCGAGTAGCTTCCAAGTAATGACAGAGTCAGCAGAGTCGATGGCTCCTGTTCGTTGTGGATCATGTCATTCTGGCTCAACGGCGACTCGGTTCTTAACACTGCTCTCGCCACCGACCTGAACACCTACGCCAACAAGACTGCAGGCACCACGTCGGAGTCGTTGATGTTGGATCCAAACAGGCTCGTCGGACTGTATCCGCGACCAGACAACGAAACAGTCGCCGATTTCTTCTCCAGCCTGAGGTGGTGGTGATGATGCTCCTCGATTGAACCGCCTCCGCCGCCGATGACGTTGTCTTCCGCCATGGACGAGTACTTCCACTTCAGAGTGGAGTTTCAGTGGTTCTTGATCGCATTGTCCGTACGGTTGTTGAGGAGTCTAGCTATGGTGGCTCACTTGTTGCCGTACTTGGAATGTGAAAATACAAAAATAGAACGCGTTTTCTAGAAAATGGGGATTGATAGGCACATTTCAATCCTTACTGGGCAGAAACCAAAAATATCACACAGAACATCAAATTTTTGGTTACTCAGTGAAAACCTCAAACATGAGATTAAAAACACTGCGGGGCTCTTACTCTTGAGAACCCAAAATAAGATCGATTAACTTATGACAAAGGATATGTTCTTTACAACTTCAAATAGCACTAGCTCGGCTACAACTATTAGAAAAAACTAATGAGAAGATTGTCTTCAATCTTGAACTCCTTCTTCACTTGAATGATCTTCGACTATTGGTCTTCTTACTTCACAGCCACTCTTCTGATCTCAAGAGAAACCACGCACATGAGCAAATGACCTATAACACTTAAACAAGGAACAAGTGTTTAGATCTCTTATGAAAACTCAATCTTAAGCAAGACTCTCCAAATAATTCTTGCGACTCTCATCTGCAATTGACCGTGTGTTTTTTATCCTATTTATGAGGAAGCAACGCCAACCCTAATTAGACTCCTATTAGGAAAGGATCTTTTTGATTAAAGATTGACCAAATAAAGCACCAAATCCTAGATCACTTAGGATTACAAAAAAACACTTTGACAACCAGCGAAATATCTTTTACTAAATAAATGGACATTAAACCCAAAAGATATTTTCCCTTAACATTTTTTTAACCCACTAACATTTTGTATGGGAATGCCAATATACCAAGTGAAAAACTTGTACCAACAGAATGCGCCGCCGCGATTATTTTGTCCTTCTCAGCCGTGAAGGCTTGGTGCTCCGCTTCCAACGAGAGCTAATTACACCATTGGAGCCGGCATGACTTGCCAGACTGCTTGGGGATCGACTTGATTATCAGCGTCCAATTCCGAGCGACGATAAGTAAAAATTTTCATCTAACCATTTATTCAAAAATTCTCATTTGATTCTTATTATAAGATCCTAACTTAATTCTTATTTTAAGGTTCAAAATCGGGAACGTCTTCGGTGCTCCGAGCTCTCCATGCTCATCTTGTTTGGGCCCAGACACGTGATATGCACGTGTAAACATATTAAGAGGAATTAGAGATGGGAAAGGCTTAGCCTGTTCCCAGTTGATGGTTGAATCTTAGTAAAAACCCAGTTTGTCGTAGACGAGTTAAACGCCTAATTGATTTACCCAGCCTCCCTTTTGTCATGTAGCCACAGACGCTAATCCCACTGGTCTAGACCGGAGTGATTTCATTTATCTAGATCTCATCACCATCACAACTCATTTTTTTGTTTCTCTTTGATTCTATTCGACTGAATCATTCAGATCTTGAATTTCCACACGAAATTGAATTCCAATTTGCAGGGAATCTGGAACAAGCAGAATTGGAGAACTGGAGAAGAAATTAGCTACAATTTGTATCCCAACTACGAACTTTTGTGGAAAAGTTTTGGACAGAGATGAAATTTGGAAGAGAACGTGTTGGATTCTACTGCATGCAATACCGAAATTCTACAAAATCTCATGAATCCTATTCAAATTCTGCAATACACAAATTCATGCTTACCTTTTCACCCAAAATTGAAGGAAAAATTGGAGTAGAGTAGTTCTTTTCTTTTCCCTATTCAAGAAGGAGAAAACATCTGGCTCTTTTATACTTTGCAGCAAGAAGAGCTACCTGCAGTTGCAGAGGACGAAGAATTTTCAGTTACTCATAGATTGAAACAGATGAAGAAGAGAAAATCAGTAGGTCTACTTTGCTTTATATTTCAAATGAATGAAGAATAATGGTTTGACAATTTGACATTGCGGTGAAGCCACAGTCACATACTAGTTAATAGTTTTGGTGGACGGTGGGCTGCAGGTTCGAGCCAAAAAAAAAAGGTTTTTTTTTTTTTTTTTTCTCCTTTTGTTGCCGGACTTTCAGAAAAAGGAATGCAATGTTGAGGTTTGTGTTTAAATTTCTTTTATAATAAACATTAAAATGGAGACTAATTATTTTCTCTCAAAACCGAGACTATTTTCTATCTTTTTTCTCTCAAAACCCTAGGAGCCGCGAATGGTCTTCCGGCAAAAGCGTATGCCCGGTCCGACGGCACGCCTTCGCGGCGGCGTCGTCGGACGGGCCAGAAGGGACCCTGTGTCCGGTTGTGATTTGCCCAGTCGAATTGTAGTTTGCATGGTGATGGCGGTTTTTTCCAGGGCGCTTGAAGGATTTGATGGCGAAGGACAGCAGCGGGGCGATGGATGGATGGCGGGGTCGATGTCGCCTTGCCATAGGGAGGAGCACGATCGATCTGGTGGATGCTTCGAGGTTGGGTTGCCGGTTCAGAGATTGTCTGATGGTGACGACCTGATGTCGTTGAGACCTGGGTTCAGATCGGATCGGTTCGATCTGTTCTGGGTTGGGCGGTTTGGCTCCAATCAGAGGAGAGGTGGCGCGGCTAGATGTCGTGAGGTTGGTCGGAGAGGCGTGGTTGCCGGTGGTGGGATGGCAGGGGAGGCGCTGGAAGGATGGAGACGTCGTGATTCAGGCAACCTGATGGTTTGGCTTGGGCCTATTGGGTATGGGGACTGGGCTTTGGCCTTCGACCCATTTACCTTTTATTTTTTGCTTTATTGTTTTTTACTTTTAATTCAACGTGGCTCTCTGCCAGCAATAAATCCCTATCATCTTTTGGTAGGGCGATATGGGCTGTGTCTCGGTATACACACTCTGTGTGCCTTGTCTGGCCTAGCGAGGCGGCGAGTTATTTGCTTGATCAAATGGACGCACCCTCCTAGTGGCAGGATGAAATTGAGTGTCGCCGGATTTATTTCCGTGCGGCAACATAGTGGGAAAGCTGTGCTATTTGCAACTATGCTTCTTCGTAATAGAGTTATCTTTCCGGTATGTTACCGCTATGTCAAAGCAAATGGAGTAGCCATTCGTGCACTCTTTGCTAATTGGTGCTTGTTAAAATACATAGATTTTGTGGAGAATCCCGGTTTTATTCTAGGATGTTCTCTCTATGCTTATTGTAATTTGGGGTTCCGGCTCTATGTCCCCCCCTTGTATTCTGCAATTTCATTAATCAAGGCTTGAGGGCAGCCGCACCAGCCCCACTTCAAAAAAAAAAAAAAAAAAAAAAACATTAAAATGTGTAAACAAAATTATAATAAGAAAAAATAAGTATGCATATTTTCAATAGTGGAGATGAATTCTTTAGATAAAAGAAATATACATATGAAAACTGTTATGTTAATTTAAAATTTCATCAGAATAATGAATAATAAAATTTGATAAATTATTTTACAATAGTAAATAGAGTTTGTTAATAAGTTTGTGAGTGAACCACTCTCTCACAAGGTTTGTGATTGAACAATTTAGTCGTGTTTGTCATTGTTTCAATATAAAGAGTTAATTTTTATTTAATGTTAAAATGACGACGGATTAGGTTAATTTGTTTACACATTACCTACCAATATATTTATTAATTTCCAATTTCGATTATTTGGATCGCACACAATCTTTATATGTCTACGAA
This sequence comes from Rosa rugosa, assembly GCF_958449725.1. Taxonomy (NCBI): domain Eukaryota; kingdom Viridiplantae; phylum Streptophyta; class Magnoliopsida; order Rosales; family Rosaceae; genus Rosa; species Rosa rugosa. Next base: position 1,906,886 of record NC_084823.1, on the reverse strand, counting down.
TGTTGTCTAACTTGTTTATCAGCTGTACCAAATAGTACACATTCCATGAGGAACAATGTGGACAAAATATACATTATCAAAATCGACCGTTTGATGTTATCATGATAAGAATATATGAATATGGTCAAAATTTCAGCTATTTTCGTTGTTGTTTGAGTTTCAATCTACTACGTTAACCCTAAACCCTAAGTACCACATAAAACTAATATGCTCATAACCGCTCATTCGCAACTAATACTTTCGATCTGACAGCTCTCACACTCTCGTAGGTATGAGCTATATCAACTAGTGTAAAAATTTTGGGAAGCTTATCTCTTCGTGGTTTAGCTCTTCTTAGGGAAGTAGAAGCATATAAAGAGTTGACCGTTTTATTTAATGTCGAAATGACATCGGATCGGGTTAATTTTTTTACATAATGCCTGTTAATACTCTATAAATATCTGGGTAGTATCAAATTTATCGATTTCTAATTTCGATTATTTATATCGCACAAAATCCTTATATGTCTACTAATGTGGTCTGTCTTGTCTATTAGCTGTATCAAAATAGTACACATTCCATGAGAAACAATGTGGAGAAAATATACTTTATCAAAATCGACCGTTGGATGTTATAACGATAATAATATATGAATATTGTCAAAATTTCAGCTATTTTCGTCATTGTTTGGGTCCCGATCTACTAGATCAACCTTAAACCCTAAGTACCATATAAAATTAATATGCTCATAACGGCTCATTCGCAGCTTATTTTTTTGATCTATCAGCTCTCACACGCTTGTGGGTATGAGCTGTATCAACTAGTATAAAAATTTTGGGAAGTTTATCTTTTCGTGGTTTAGCTCCCCTTAGGGAAGTAGAAGCATATAAAGAGTTGACCGCTTAATTTAATGTCGAAATGATGTCGGATCGAGTTTATTTTTTTACACAATGCCTATTAATACTCTATAAATATATGGGTAGTATCAAATTTATCGATTTCCAATTTCAATTATTTAGATCGCACAAAATCCTTATATGTCTACTAATGTGGTCTATCTTGTCTATTAGTTGTATCAAAATAGTACACATTCAATGAGGAACAATGTGGAGAAAATATACTTTATCAAAATAGACCATTGGATGTTATAATGATAAGAATATATGAATATGGTCAAAATTTCAGCTATTTTCGTAGTTGTTTGGGTCCTGATCTACTAGGTCAACCTTAAACCCTAAGTACCACATAAAATTAATATGCTCATAACGGCTCATTCACAACTTATTTTTTCGATCTATCAGCTCTCACACTCTCGTGGGTATGAGCTGTATCAACTAGTATAAAAATTTTGGGAAGTTTATCTCTTCGTGGTTTAGCTCCCCTTAGGGAAGTAGAAGCATATAAAGAGTTGACCGCTTTATTTAATGTCAAAATAATGTCGGATCGAGTTTATTTTTTTACACAATGACTATTAATACTCTATAAATATATGGGTAATGCCAAATTTATCGATTTCCAATTTCAATTATTTAGATCACACAAAATCATTATATGTCTACTAATGTGGTCCGTTTTGTTTATTAGCTGTATCAAAATAGTGTACCTTCCATGAGAAACAATGTGGAAAAAATATACTTGATCAAAATCGACTGTTGGATGTTATAACGATAAGAATATATGAATATGGTCAAAATTTCAGCTATTTTTGTCGTTGTTTGGGTCCTGATCTACTAGGTCAACCTTAAACTCTAAGTACCACATAAAATTAATATGCTCATAACGGCTCATTCGCAACTTATTTTTTCGATCTGTCAGCTCTCACACTCTCGTGGGTATGAGCTGTATCAACTAGTATAAAAATTTTGGGAAGTTTATCTCTTCGTGGTTTAGCTCCCCTTAAGGAAGTAGAAGCATATAAAGAGTTGACCGCTTTATTTAATGTCGAAATGATGTCGGATCGATTTAATATTTTTACACAATGCCTATTAATACTCTATAAATATATGGGTAGTGTCAAATTTATCGATTTCCAATTTCAGTTATTTAGATCGCACAAAATCCTTATATGTCTACTAATGTGGTCTGTCTTGTTTATTAGCTGTATCAAAATAGTGTACCTTCCATGAGGAACAATGTGGAGAAAATATACTTTATCAAAATCGACCGTTGGATGTTATCACGATAAGAATATATGAATATGGTCAAAATGTATCAACTAATGTAAAAATTTTGGGAAGTTTATCTCTTCACGGTTTAGCTCCCCGTAGGAAAGTAGAAGCATATAAAGAGTTGACCACTTTATTTAATGTCGAAATGACGGCGGATCGGGTTAATTTTTTTACACAACGCCTATTAATACTCTATAAATATATGGGTAGTGTCAAATTTATCGATTTCCAATTTCAATTATTTAGATCGCACAAAATCCTTATATGTCTACTAATGTGGTCTTGTTTATTTGCAGTATCAAATGGTGTACCTTCCATAAGGAACAATGTGGAGAAACATATTTTATCAAAATCGACCTTTGGATGTTATCACAATAAGAATATATGAATGTGGTCAAAATTTCAGCTATTTTCATCGTTGTTTGGGTCTCGAACTACTAGGTCAACCCTAAATCCTAAGTACTACATAAAACTAAGGACTAAATACTGTTTAGTCCTTGAGCTTTTAACCATAAAACACTTCAGTCCCCGACCTTCTAATTTCACACGTTTAGTCCCTGTACTTCAAAATTTCAGACCAATAGGTCATTGCTGTCTAAAAGTCACTGCGAAATGTCTATTATGCCCTCAGTTATTTTTTTAAAATTAATTAATTATTTTATTTTTTTTCTAAAAGGAATTTTTTTTCCCCTTTCTTTTTTTCTGTTTTTTTTTCCTTTCTTTCTTTCTGTTTGAAAAAAAATAATATATATATAAATAAAATAAAGAACAAAGAATAAATAAAAAAAATAGAAAGGAATAAATTTATTAAAAAAAAAAAAGAATTGAGGGCATAATAGACATTTCGCCGCGACTTTTAGACGGCAATGACCTATTGGTCTGAAATTTTGAAGTACAGGGACTAAACGTGTGAAATTAGAAGGTCGGGGACTGAAGTGTTTTATGGTCAAAAGCTCAAGGACTAAATAGTATTTAGTCCTAAAACTAATATACTCATAACCGCTTATTCGCAACTTTTGTTTCCAATTTGTCAGCTCTTTGCACTCTCATGAGTATGAGCTATATCAACTGGTGCAAAAATTTTGGGAAGTTTATCCTTGTATTTTGTTTTTCATCCACCTTTTCGCATTATCCAGATTATGCCTTCAATTTCAATTAGACAAATAATAATAATAATAATAATAATAATAATAATAATAATAATTATGCTTTAAAGGTAAATATTGTCTTTAACTTCATAATTGAACTCTGATTAAACACACACTCTCGTATGATCGAACTCTATCTTTGTAATCATATTGAATTCAGTTTATTCAAAAAGCATATTGAATTCAGTATCTTATCATAATTTGATTTTTCTTGAAAAACTATAAATAAAATAGAAATAATTAAAAATGTTGTATTTACAAAAGTAAATTTTTTATTTTTTTAGTGTTTATTGGAGAACCCCAAAATTCAAGATAGGGAATGTGGTTTATTGAGAAGAAATGTTCTTTATTTTGAAGCTGTTAGAAAAAAGAAAATTGGCATGTTTATATATATTTTTTTTTTGATTGAGGGTATGTTTACTTCTTTATCGAAAAAAGGAAAGGAAATTAGATTAACAATATTACACGGACCACGTGTTGGTTAGATCCGTAGATATGTGGAATCTTACCCAAAACTGTTTGACTGTCAATGGAAAAGTGTTAGGTTGTAAAAAAAATTTACTGTAAAAACTTTGGTAGTAAAACTGTGACTTTTGAGTCGCTGGGTAAAGAAAATTATCAAGTTAATGTTTTACACATATGCAGGTCGTGCATCCCACTTGCAAAACTCTAGTGGGACCCTCGTTTCTTCCTAAAGTTTAAAAAATTCTTTGTAGGTTCCCGATTTACTTCAGTAAGAGCAAGTTCACTCGTTGGGTCACATACTATTACTGTTTTTTAGTGTTAATTTCACCCTCTAGGTCACTAGCACAGTGTATTTCATGCTATGGGTCACCCTGTACAGTATTCTAGGTCACCATGGTGACCTTCACAGTGTATTTCGTGCCCTGGGTCACGGGCACAATGTGTTTCGTGACCCAGAGAATGAAAATATACACTAAAAAGCAGTGAATAGTAGGTGATCCGGCGACCCAACGGGTGAACTTGCTCTAAGTGGCTAGGATTATGCCACAAGTACTGCACAAAAACTGATGGTTAGATATAGTGCTGACGTGCCCGAGCAACCCATACTCGGAGCATTGCAGAATTTCCGTTCAAAATCTCCTAAAAATTATATTTTCAAAACTACTGGTTATGACCGCATCCGATGTCAAAGTCTCCAAGTTCAATGAGCGTTTGCATATAAAAATCTCAAAACTCTCAAATTGGGTTCAAACATGTGTGTTTTTACTTTTTACCGTATTCACCTATTGCAGCTACAGCCTGCACACAATAGGCATACCTTTATATAATAGCGTGCGACAAGCCTTTTTCGCGAAAAGCCGAAGACCGTCCATCGAGGAAGGCTGAATCAGACTGTCAGAGATTCCAATAATGAAATTGCTGTCCCCTCTGAAATTACTTACTGGGAGACATTTTGGTTCAACACTAGTCTCCTTTCACACGGAGAGAGAGAGGGAGAGGGGAGTGTGGAAATGGTGATAGCTAGCTTGCTTGTGATCCAATAATGAATTGCTGTCCCCTCTAGTACACAAGTAATTATATTTGGACCCTCCATAGCTCTGAAGAAAGAAGAAAAATGCTAACCGGAGACATTTTGATTCAAGACTAGATCTCCTTTCACATACAAGAGAGAGAGAGAGAGAGAGAGAGAGAGAGAGAGAGAGTTCATTATTGGAGTCCCCTCTAGTACACAAATAATTGTATTCGGACGACCATCATAGCTCTGAATAAAGAAGCAAAATGCTTGCCAGAGAGATTTTGGTTCAACTCTAAATCTCCTTTCACACAGAGTGAGGAGTGTGGAACACAAGAGAGAGGAACGTGGAGCACGGTGATAGCTAGCTCGCCTATGATCCAGTAAAGACAAAAATAGAGGTTGTCTCTTTGTTTTGGCGGGAATAAGAATATGAAAATATTCCACAAACCATTGCAAACTCATTATCCATATTTTCTGATTACTGAAAACATGTCAATTGGCCCTCAACGGTATGCAACCTAAATGAGTGTTTTGAAAATATAATTTCTATAGATGAGTTTATAATGAAGACTTTATAAATTATAATAAGAATCAAGTGAGAAGTTTCGAATAAACGGTTAGATAAGTGTTTTAAGCTTTAGTTAATAATTAAGAATTTCAATATATAAATTATCTAACCATTCATTCAAAAATTCTATTCTTAATTATTATAATATTCTTATTAGAAGCTCTAATAAAAATTATATTTTCAAAACTAGAGATTGCGACAGCATCCAATGCCAAAGTCTCTGAGGTCAATGAGAGTTAGCATATAGATCTCAAAACTCTCGGGCTGGGTTCACACGCGTGCTTTTTACGTCTTCACCCATTGCAGGCTTGCAGATACAGGATAAAGAAGTATCACATGTGCTACAGTGTATTCTGCACAGCTGCAGAGTAGACATGCCTTTATATAATAGCCTGCGACACGCCGACACCCTCCTTCGCGAAGACCGAAGACTTGTTAGGGCATTTAGTCAGTTCTATAGTTTCTTTTTCGCTAAAGATCTCGTGGGATGTATGACACAAGTAACTGTATTTAGACCGTCCAACGAGGAAGGCTGAATCAGACTGTCAGAGATTCCAATAATGAAATTGCTGTGAAATTGCCGTCCCCTCTGAAATTACTCACCGGGAGACATTTTGGTTCAACACTAGATCTCCTTTCACGCGCGGGGAGAGAGAGAGAGAGAGAGAGAGAGAGAGAGTGGAAACGGTGATAGCTAGCTTGCTTGTGATTCAATAATGAATTGCTGTTCCCTCTAGTACACATGTAATTATATTTGGACCCTCCATAGCTCTGAAGAAAGAAGAAAAATGCTAACCGGAGACATTTGGGTTCAAGACTAAATCTCCTTTCACAGAGAGAGAGAGAGCGGGGAGTGTGGAACACGGAAGAGAGAGAGAGAAGAAACAAGAAAAATGCTTACCGGCTTCCAATATGAAATTGCTGTCCCCTCTAGTACACAAATAATTGTATTTGGACCATCGTAGCTCTGAAGAAAGAAGAAAAATGCTTATCACTTTACCAGAGACATTTTGGTTCAAGTCTAAATCTTCTTCACAAAGAGAGAGAGTGAAGAGTGTGGAACACGAGAGAGAGAGAGAGAGAGAGCATGGTCATAGCCTCATAGATAGCTTGCTCGCTTATGATCCAGTAAAGACAAAAATAGAAGCTGTCTCTTTCTTTTGGCCGGAATAACAGAGCTTCTGAAGTTTATATATTTATTTATCTTGTGTGAATTATTCCACAAACCCACAGTGACTGTGACATAAAGCTCATGAATTTTCCCTCAATCGCGGCACAAATGGTGGAAACCTACGTCATCATTAAAAGGTTGAAAACGTCATTGAAACCTCAGAGCTCGCGGCACTTCTTTTTTTTAAAAAAAAAATACTTTATACGTTCCTTTATATATTTTCAATTTTTTAACCACTACTACAGCTATAGAACTGTGTGATTCAAAACAAATAGACTTTGTCGAAAAAAAAAAACAAATAGTCAAATAGACCACCGAATATTAAAATATTCTTAAATAAAAGAAACGAAAAACTCCAAACTTTTCCTGTTTGGCCATGACTACCTATGAGGGATACGGATCCTCTGCCTAATCTTTTTATTAGATTTTGACACGTGGTCTATAATGAATCTAATGGTCTACAATAATTTAGTTTGTCTTTTTTTTTTTTCTTTTTGTTTTTTTTTCTATTCTTTTTTTTTGTCTTCCTTCAGGCCTGCCGAAGTGCCTCCCTCTCTCTCCCCTTCTTCTTCATCACTCAGCAATTGACACCAATACAATCACAACTAATCAAGTAGGTTTCAATGAATTTGATGCAAAAGAGTTTTGTTTTCTGAAAATCTTGATGTGATTTGACAATGAAACTTTACAAGGGAGAACATCAATGGAACACCCAGCCCCCAAATCAAACCAATTGATTAGATCGAAACCCATATCAGATCATCTCAGTTTCTAATTCCACCAAAATCAGAACTAAAACGAGAAGAGATTGATGTAGAGCTGAAAACAAAAGGTGTGGGAGAGAGTGACCTTGCCGAAAATGATGTCGGAGGACCTGGAGAGCTACGGTGCCCCGATGGAGGTACTTGGAGAGATAGTGAGAGCTGCTGGAGGTGGACGACGACGATGATCTGGAGTTGGTAGAGGAACACTCATCCTCGGAGACCGCCATTGACGATGTCTTCTAGGGTTTTCTGTATGTTGCTCAGAGAGTAAGAAAGAAAGAGTGGTTTAAATTTGTGAGAAATCGGAGCCGGCCTCTTTTGCCTTTATGCAGCAACCTCATTGCGTCGCCATTCCTTGTAATTAAATCCTTTAGCTCTGCTCATTTGGTTGGGTTTTTCTCCAACTTAATACCCAGTTCAAATTTCCATCTCCATTTGATTACAACTGGAATATTAAATCAGATTGTTTGGCAACTGAGCTTCTATTATTGTTTTGTTTCCATATTTTATGAGGGATTGTAGCACATTTTGGTTATCTTTCGATTTCAGAAAAAACAAAACTTTGATGGGTTGAGTTTTAAGAAAATCGTGAAGCCATGGATATGTATGTATGACAGTTTGATAGAAGAACAGAGCTCCCACTGACCGAGAGATGGATGAAGAAGGAAAGAATAGAGGAGAGATAGAGTAGGACAAAAATCTGAAAGGGGTGTTATTGTAAAATTAGTAATTCAAGAAGATTTTAACCATTAGATGTGATATTAGCCATGTGTCAAAATCTAGTAAAAATCTTAGGTAAGTTAGGAGGGGAATCAGCTTAGGAGAGGATCCTCTCCCACCTATGAGTGTGTTTGGTATGGCTGTATTTTTCAGAAACGTTGGATTATGTTTATTTATGAAAATAAGTGAATAAAAAGCAAAACAGTTGAGTGTTTTGTAAACTGACTTTTTATAAGTGCTGTCAGTGGCAAAAAAAAAAGAAACAAAAAACTCCAAACTTTTCCTGTTTGGCCATGACTACCTATGAGTGTGTTTGGTATGGCTGTATTTTTCAGAAACGTTGGATTATGTTTATTTATGAAAATAAGTGAATAAAAAGCAAAACAGTTGAGTGTTTTGTAAACTGATTTTTTATAAGTGCTGTCAGTGGCAAAAGCAGTGACAAATTGGCCTTGACAAAATGCTTGTGCTTTTTGTTTGTGGAATGACCAATTTAGACATAAAAGATTATTTTGCCTTGATTGTTTGGTAATATTACAACGTTCAAATGTTCTTGTTATTATTTTTAATCTTTGTTATGTCCTTATAAATTTTTGTTAACTTTCAACTTTTATAAACCGCGGTGACTATATGATTAATATTGGATAATTTTAAAAATAACTTATACAAATATATTAACAACATTAATAACAATTGGTTTCTGATTGGTATCAAATAACCACAAAAAGTATCATAACATATTCAAATGTACATGTTATTACGCGCACTTATCAAGCTTTTAGTAGTGCTATTTCTTATTGTTTCCATTTTTTATGCACCGTGACCATGATATTCTTCTTCTATATCATCATCCATCTCTATCCCACCACTTGACCCATCAGTTGAACTTTGAGCCAAATTACTGTCTTCGCTATCAAATGTAGTCCAAGTTTTAGTACCTATGACAAACATATGAATGCAAACTTCTAGTTTAAAAGAGCAGAAAAGAAAACTTGACAAATGGTATAATAATAGCTATATGACAGCAGCATACTAAACTAGCAAGGACCTAAAGGTATTGTATACTTATAAACTATCAATCAGGAAAGCAAGGACACAAGGAAAAAAAAATAAAAATAAAAAAACCAGACATAGGAAAGTAAAAGAAGAAAGATTTTGGTCTGTGGTCATCCAAGTATGAATGTCTAATTAATGAGAAAAATTCGGCTACCGTCCAAAACTATTCTGCCAAGGTCAATTTGATATCCGAACTCTCAAACATACCAATGTGATACCCAAAGATGTATATTGACGTCAATGTGATACTTCCGTCCAAAATTTCTAACGGCAACGTCTGTTTGTTGAATTTTTCTCTTAATTAATCAATCATGCCTTCTCTTTGTGCAAAGTGTGTTGTGCGCAACGACAGCACAAAGAAGATGATACACCTAAAATAGGTGTATAAATAAATCCCTGCAATCTCAATGGTTATCGATAGTAGCATAGGAAATAGGGTGTCTCCCGCAGAGGATTGTGGCTCAACAATTGCAAAATAGACTCTGAAACCTCGAAAGAGACACTAGACAAAGACGAAAATAAAAACTATACCTAGACTCAACCAAAAATTATAAAATTAAGGACTAATTTCAGTTTACCCCCCTGAGGTTAGGGGTCGTCATCATGTTAGTCCCTCTAGTTTCAATTTAATCATGTTAGTCCCTGTACTCTCAAATTTCATCATCCGTGTCCAATTTCTACTATTCCGTCCAATTTGGACCGTTAAGTCTGACTTTTGAGGGCTAAAATGGTCATTTCAAGACAAAAAAAAAACTAAAAAAAAAAAAGATTTTTTTTTCTTTTTCTTCGCTTATTATTATTATTATTTTTTTATAATTTTGTCTTCAACCTATACACCACAAGTTATAATAGGTTTATAAAAACAAAAAAAAAATACTCTAGGTGGTTAAAAAGCCGCTCGCTGGTCTACGATATTTGTGATATATCTCCGATAAAGCGAAAAATTTTAGGATATATCTGTAAAATATATTTATAAAATATAATAGGTTTATAAAGTGAAGAATAATAGGATATATCCCCAACAAAGTGAAGAAATATCTGTAAAATATGATTAAAAAAATAAATACAGATATTTCTTCACTTTATTGGGGATATATCCTAAAATTCTTCGCTTTATCGGAGATATACCACAAGTTATAATAGGTTTATAAAAATAAAAACAAAAAATACTCTAGGTGTTTCTTTTTTATTTTTTTTATTTTTTATTTTTATAAATTTTTTCTTCAACCTATACACCACAAGTTATAATAGGTTTATAAAAAAAAAAAAAATACTCTAGGTGGTTAAAAAGTCGCTCGCTGGTCTACGATATTTGTGATATATCTCCGATAAAGTGAAAAATTTTAGGATATATTTGTAAAATATATCTATAAAATATAATAGGTTTATAAAGTGAACAATAATAGGATATATCCCCAATAAAGTGAAGAAATATTTGTAAAATATGATTAAAAAAAATAAATACAGATATTTCTTCACTTTATTGGGGATATATCCTAAAATTCTTCGCTTGCTGGTCTACGATATTTGTGGAATATCTCCGATAAAGCGAAGAATTTTAGGATATATCCCCAATAAAGTGAAGAAATATCTGTATTTATTTTTTTAATCATATTTTACAAATATTTCTTCACTTTATTGAGGATATATCCTATTATTCTTCACTTTATAAACCTATTATATTTTATAGATATATCCTAAAATTCTTCGCTTTATCGGAGATATATCACAAATATCGTAGACCAGCGAGCGGCTTTTTAACCAACTAGAGTATTTTTTTTTGTTTTTATAAACCTATTATAACTTGTGGTGTATAGGTTGAAGACAAAATTATAAAATAATAATAATAATAATAATAAGCGAAGAAAAAGAAAAAAAAAACAAGAAAATAAAAAAAAAAAACAGAAAAAAATGCAAAAAAAAAAAAAAAACGAAAAAAAGAAAAAAAAAATCTTTTTTTTTTTTTTTTTTAGTTTTTTTTTTTGTCTTGAAATGACAATTTTAGCCCTCAAAAGTCAGACTTAACAGTCCAAATTGGACGGAATAGTAGAAATTGGACACGGATGATGAAATTTGAGAGTACAGGGACTAACATGATTAAATTGAAACTAGAGGGACTAACATGATGACGACCCCTAACCTCAGGGGGGTAAACTGAAATTAGTCCTAAAATTAAATACACACCAACTAGACACACAGACGAAGACGCACAAAAAATGTGGGGGTAATTGGAGTTGAATTGGTATACTAAATAAAATGAAGAAAACGAAGGACAGAAGACTAACGAAAACAGAAAACAATTTGGGGGTTTTGGTTTTGATCAAATATGAGAAAACTAGCTAGGAACTACTTTTCACCACTAGACAATGATTACACCTATGATGTATTTACTAACATGTTCAATTCATTCGGATATCCTTACTCAAGCTAAGCTAATGATGTGTTGTACTTAACCTATCAATCTTTCTTACTTGGTATGTTAAGAGAATGATGTTTTCAACTTAACTTAGCTTCTAGAATGGAACCGAGAGTGATGTTCTCGCACAACTCTCACCTAGAAGTCATTAAGGTCTAAAAGATTGTGAATAAGGCTAGGTAATTTTGATGTTGTCCTAATCTACCTATGTCACGTCCCTGATTTTTACGCAAATAAAAATCGATATATATAACCCCATAATTATATATGCGTGAACGTTCAGTCATCAATACAAATACCTGGAACATCTTTCTCTTAAAACAAGTACATACTGATGCCCTGAACCAATCCAAGTTAATATACACTCGCTTAACATGAGTTATATATTACATAAGTTTACGAATTAAATTGCCATCACAAAATAAAACGTAAATACTCCTCAGAGTTCACTACAAAGCGGAAGTCATAACAATGGTAAAGCCAATCAAATTTGCTTCCTACCAGTTCAGCTGCCAACAAGCTACCTCAGCTTCAGCCACGATTTCCCTGACCTGCAAGATTAACCCCTACACCGTTTGAATAGTGCACCGGGTTGTCACACAACAAACCCGGTAAGCTTTTGCAAGCCCGTATGAGTAACCCAAAACAACTCACACCAAATTACGGGATAAAAGCCCGCACAACTCACGCCAAAAACACGAGGAATATCTTTCGACTCGAGAATAAGGAAACATACCATGCTTCCCAAAACAATGCTCTTTTCCCAAAAAGGAAATCACAAAAGTCACACCGTGACAAAATCATATAAATCGTTAACCTAACAATTCAAATATGATTAATCGATCCAGACTGGATGAAACACATAAGCACATCAATCATACCTATCGTTAACCTAACAAATAGCATATGATTCTTAGTCCAACCTGGACAAAATACGTACCCAGGAGTCATAAGTAATCTACTTAGATCCATGAGGTACCATGGCAGACATACTAGCGCTCTAGCTTATCGTAACCACTCGCCCGGCTAACTGCGCGATTCCTTATCTCTTGCCTTGGTCACCATCAGCGACCTGTCACCATCCGTGACATATGATCTTCAGAACCCATCAAATCTCGGAATCAACCATTGGTCACCACCTGCGACCTGTCACCATCTGTGACATATAGAATATGATTCACAAGTCCTCCCAGGACATTTAAAAGAAAGAATCCCCGAAACTCTCTTTTAAAAACACGTACTCATGAGCATCAGATAGCTCCCCACTAACCCCATGATGTACCAACAACCAATCAGTCTAACCTAGACACATAACACAGATAATCATTGGTCACCATCTGCAACCTATCACCTTCTGTGACTCTTGGTCTTCATACCCCGTCTGGTCTTAGAACCAACCGTTGGTCACCATCTGCGACCCATGCTTTTCAGACCCCATCTGGTCTCAAGTCAACGTTAAGCAAGTCATACCTGACCTAAAACGTTACGACCATCTAGTTCCGGCTTTCCCCATCCCTGCTCACCATCTGTGACTCTTGGTACAAGGACCAATACATTTAAAATGAGTCACGCTTGACTCCAAAATGTAACATCAAACTCAATACTTTTCAAACAATAGAAAACATATTTTTCCACAATATTGTTTCAATGAAAAGTCGCATTCAACAATAATATGAACCCATCATGCATATTATTCATCACACATCATCCACAAGAATATATATATTTCACGTAAATATATATATACGTAGTCATTCGCTCAGGAATGCCTACTAATACCAACTATAGTTTGCAGTTAAATAATTAACGCCAAAACAATAATGGTAATTCCGTTCATAATGAACCTTGTGAGATTACTCACCTCGAAACTCCCGCTGCGTCTTCAATACAGAACAAAGCAGTCAATCACAATAGCCGTCCAAAGAATACTTCGTCAAGTACCTAAGGAAACACAACTCTGATTCAGTTAACGAATCACAAGGAATAACGTTCGAAACCCTAAATCGAACCAAAATTCCCAAGGTGACGCCAATCGAGGCGAAACCACATCCGAGACCTCCCAAAGTCTCCGGAACGCTTCCACGATCGATGTGTCCAAGCCACAAGTCGACCCGATACTTAAATCCTCAAGGATTTGAATAAATTCACCGATATGAAACGGTAAAAATCATAACAAATCCATACGAACTCCAAAATCTGCATATTATATATCAAAACGCTCATATCGACGAGTAGAAGATATATAGTACCAGAAACAGTTCCTTACATGGCCGGAACACCGCCGTAACGCCGCCACAGACGGAGGCGCACCGCCGCCGACCAAAACTCAATATTTCACAAAACTCCCAACATCAAAAAGCTTCATCTAAGCATGCTTGTGGATTTTCATAACTAGCTCGAAGTCAGAAAACAAGCATAAAGGATCGAAAACTACCTCACAAGCCGTGAACAGTAATCCAAACTGAGTTGAACCGATTTCCACGTAAACCGATCGAAACAAACACCATAGATCGATCAAGGAGCCTCCCACGAACCCAAAGATGGAAGCCTGAAGCCTTGATGTCGCCGGAACTGTGTTTTCCGGTCGGGTTCGAAAACACCAGCTGCACCGCCTTCTACCGCCATCACCACCGCGAATCGTCACTAGAGGACACCACAGGGAGGAGCGGACGGCAACGACGAACCAATCTGGAAAGTTTCGTCGCCGGAGACCGCCGGAACTCGCTGGAAAAGCCGGGTCGGGTCAGTCGAAATATTTCGACTCTGAAGTTGCAGCCGAGAGAGAAGAGAGAGAGAGGAGATGGTTTCCGGAAAAGGAAACAAATGAAAATAGTAAGTTTCTCCTTCGGGAAACTTCTATTTATACCAAAATGGAAACTTCTTCCAATGGCCATAACTTTCTCATACGAACTCCAATTCTCGCGTTCCGCATGTCCACGAACTCGTATCGACGCGCTCTACAACTTTTGTGAAGGAAGTTTTCGGAGAATCTCAACGTATCAAAAGTCAACCTTGAAACCCCCCTAATTCCACACTTTACGAATAAAATTCGTCCGAAACACTTCCGCTCCTTCCACGAGCCACGAAACCGTCCGATACCCACAATTTAAATTCCGGAAAATCCTCGGAAAGTAAATACGAAATTCCGGGGCATCACATTCCACCCCCCTTAAAGAAATTTCGTCCCGAAATTTAAACGTACCACACCCACAAGTACGAATAAACTCATCCCCAAAGATCCAATTCTCATTCCTCAGCAACCTGTTCTTGCCTCATTGTTCAACATACCTAGATCAACAATAGATACAGGTACCCTACCTAGTATCACAATTCTAGGAATCTTTACCACACCGCTCGGTGGTAACCCAATCATTTCATAGATCTCATCCTCGTACGCTATCCAATAAAGACTCTGTGACTGTAGCACTACGCACAGATCACACAAGAGTCCAGAATCCTGTTATCACAACAGTATCTGCATCATATCATCAATAATGCAAATCTTGCATTACAAGAATTGAAAATGAAACCTTCATTTCAACTCAAATCAAGCCTACATATCACAACTTAATAAGTGTTTACCCAACCTGGGGACACAAAATCAAGCTAAGGTCTAGCCCCGCCTGACCCACACATAAATCATCACCTGTCATTGTAATCACAATCAAAGTGGTATAGACCCTCTACTACCACAACAATGAAGGATGCATCACACCACAAGCCACACTCAAAGTCTAACGCTAGACAACAGGGAAAACCCAACACAAGGAAAGAAGTACACAACTATCACACATCATTCTAGCAACCCAAGTAGAAATAGATAAGGTACCTTCTAACCCTCCATATCCTTTCCACCGAAAGGACAACATAAGTCACCGCTGTGACAATGTTCTATTTGCTAACTTAACCATCAAGTAGCAAGTCAAGCCTCATCTAGACAATTAAAGAAGAATACCATCGGAACTCTCCTTTAAAACTACATACCTATGAGTCTCCAGCAACCTCGACCGTTACTCCCATAAGCTATCATGACAGACAGACTAGAACTCTGACTGACATTGTAACCACTCGTCCGGCCAAGGACGTGATTACCGATAACATGCCTTTGTCACCATTTGTGACCATCTGTGATTCAATCTCGATCACCATCTGAGATCAGTCACCGTCTATGACTTAATATATCACCACCTGTGATCAGTCACCATATGTGACTCAATATATCACCATCTGTGATCAGTCACCATCTGTGACTCAATATCGATCAACATCTGTGATCAGTCACCATATGTGACTCAATATATCACCATATGTGATCAGTCACCATCTGTGACTCAATATATCACCATCTGTGATCAGTCACCATCTGTGACTCTCGATCAACATCTGTGATCAGTCACCATATGTGACTCAATATATCACCATCTGTGATCAGTCACCATCTGTGACTCAATATCGATCACCATCTGTGATCAGTCACCATATGTGACTCAATATATCACCATCTGTGATCAGTCACCATATGTGACTCAATATATCACCATCTGTGATCAGTCACCTCAACCTAGACACGATATACACATAGCTCACACCTACGGCCATCAATTCCATAATCTCCCATATCGTGCCTACACAAGTCGACTGGTGACTACAGCCTCATGCTTAGATTCTCAACTAGCGTTCCATTACACAAATTAAATCAAACAAGACTCCCTCAAGCAATGTTTGATGCCATTCTAACGCCCTACGGAGAATCCCAAACCACGCTCATTTTCTCCCCACTAAGAGCCTTTGTCATCAACATGACATCAAAGGTGAAAACAATAAATCACCTTCCTATCCTCACACAGAGTACAATCGTCATCACTATAACCTTAAAGATCAATCAAAACGAAAATCATAGTAACCCCTGCGTGCAATTTAGTTCAGGAAGCCACAGCAAAACAAGCAAAACAATTCATAGTAACCCCTGCGTGCAATTTAGTTCAGGAAGCCACAGCAAAACAAGCAAAACAATTCATAGTAACTCCTGCGTGCAATTTAGTTCAGGAAGTCACAGCAAAACAAGCAAAACAATTCATAGTAACTCCTGCGTGCAATTTAGTTCAGGAAGTCACAGCAAAACAAGCAAAACAATTCATAGTAACTCCTGCGTGCAATTTAGTTCAGGAAGTCACAGCAAAACAAGCAAAACAATTCATAGTAACTCCTGCGTGCAATTTAGTTCAGGAAGTCACACTAAGACAAACATACTAGACTCAAAATGTTGCACTGATTACGATCACCATCTGTGACCTAATCCCAATCACCTACCTGGATTTGTCACCATCAGTGACTAAATATCGATCACCATTTGTGATCCGTTACCATCTGTAACTCAATATCGATCACCATCTGTGATCTTTCACCATTGATCACCATCTGTGATCTATGCCTTCAAATTTTCAAGGCAACCACAACCGCAGCCAACTCCCATCATGAGTGGGATAATTACGCTCATGCACCTTCAACTGTCTAGAGCCATAAGCGACAACACCGCCGTGCTGTATCAACACACACCCCAAACCCAGATGAGACGCATCACTATGAATGGCTAAACCACCATAGCTCGTGGGAATAGTCAACACTGGGGCTGTGGTAAATCTAGTCGTTAACTCTTTGAATGCTCGCTCACATTCCTCCGTCCACACAAACTGGACATCCTTCCTGGTCAACTTGGTCAAAACCGAAGCAATACTAGCAAATCCTTCAATGAATCTCCGATAATAACCTGCCAAACCCAGAAAACTACGTACCTCAGTAACTGTAGTAGGTTGGCCCCAGTTTATCACTGCTTCCACCTTATAAGGATCCACAGAGACTCCATCCTTCGAAACTACATGACCAAGGAACTGGACTTCTCTTTGCCAAAATTCGCACTTCTCGAATTTCGCAAACAACTCCTTTTTTCTCAAAATCTGTAGCACAATCCGCAGATGCCTATCATGATCTTCCAACGTCTTGGAATAAACCAAAATATCATCCACGAACACTACCACAAAGTTATCCAAGTACGGACTGAACATACGGTTCATCAAGTCCATAAATGCAGCAGGTGCATTGGTTAGACCAAAAGGCATGACAACAAACTCAAAGTGTCCATACCTGGTCCTAAAAGCAGTCTTAGAAATATTCTCGATCCATTGATCTGCCAACATGTGATCCGTACCTCCCTGAAATGGGACTCCTCCCAACCTCAATATCTCCTTTGCCAACTTCGACAAACGAGCGAGATCTACAACATTAACAGATTCCACAACAGGTGGAACAGGCAGCTCCACATTCGATGCCTCAACATCATTCTCAAACATCTCCTCAACATGAGGAAGAATCCTGCCCCTACCTCGGGCCCTACCCCTACCTCTGGGTCTACCTCGACCCCTAGCTTTGCTTCCTTGTGAATCCATCACCCAAAGAGCATAGCAACATGTGGTTAACACTTGTACAACTTCCAACTACAAGTATGAGTCAACGTCTTGACTAAATCAACCACATCACTGCGTCAGAAGATACAATTCTATCCCCTACGTAAACAAGAGTTACATCTATCTAAAGGCCCTCACTCCTCAAAAGATTATAACTCCTAGAAGCTACTCTAAGCTCCTACACTTTGTTCACTGAGCCAACACTACCCTGAAGACTCACATTCCAACTCTCACTGCATACCCAATGACTATATCAATACCGAAGAGCATCAGATGGGGATCAGCTGCAGACGGGCCATCACTCGAGGAGTATTGATTGTCACCAAATATGCACCTTACGCTCTGATACCAATCTGTCACGTCCCTGATTTTTACGCAAATAAAAATCGATATATATAACCCCATAATTATATATGCGTGAACGTTCAGTCATCAATACAAATACCTGGAACATCTTTCTCTTAAAACAAGTACATACTGATGCCCTGAACCAATCCAAGTTAATATACACTCGCTTAACATGAGTTATATATTACATAAGTTTACGAATTAAATTGCCATCACAAAATAAAACGTAAATACTCCTCAGAGTTCACTACAAAGCGGAAGTCATAACAATGGCAAAGCCAATCAAATTTGCTTCCTACCAGTTCAGCTGCCAACAAGCTACCTCAGCTTCAGCCACGATTTCCCTGACCTGCAAGATTAACCCCTACACCGTTTGAATAGTGCACCGGGTTGTCACACAACAAACCCGGTAAGCTTTTGCAAGCCCGTATGAGTAACCCAAAACAACTCACACCAAATTACGGGATAAAAGCCCGCACAACTCACGCCAAAAACACGAGGAATATCTTTCGACTCGAGAATAAGGAAACATACCATGCTTCCCAAAACAATGCTCTTTTCCCAAAAAGGAAATCACAAAAGTCACACCGTGACAAAATCATATAAATCGTTAACCTAACAATTCAAATATGATTAATCGATCCAGACTGGATGAAACACATAAGCACATCAATCATACCTATCGTTAACCTAACAAATAGCATATGATTCTTAGTCCAACCTGGACAAAATACGTACCCAGGAGTCATAAGTAATCTACTTAGATCCATGAGGTACCATGGCAGACATACTAGCGCTCTAGCTTATCGTAACCACTCGCCCGGCTAACTGCGCGATTCCTTATCTCTTGCCTTGGTCACCATCAGCGACCTGTCACCATCCGTGACATATGATCTTCAGAACCCATCAAATCTCGGAATCAACCATTGGTCACCACCTGCGACCTGTCACCATCTGTGACATATAGAATATGATTCACAAGTCCTCCCAGGACATTTAAAAGAAAGAATCCCCGAAACTCTCTTTTAAAAACACGTACTCATGAGCATCAGATAGCTCCCCACTAACCCCATGATGTACCAACAACCAATCAGTCTAACCTAGACACATAACACAGATAATCATTGGTCACCATCTGCAACCTATCACCTTCTGTGACTCTTGGTCTTCATACCCCGTCTGGTCTTAGAACCAACCGTTGGTCACCATCTGCGACCCATGCTTTTCAGACCCCATCTGGTCTCAAGTCAACGTTAAGCAAGTCATACCTGACCTAAAACGTTACGACCATCTAGTTCCGGCTTTCCCCATCCCTGCTCACCATCTGTGACTCTTGGTACAAGGACCAATACATTTAAAATGAGTCACGCTTGACTCCAAAATGTAACATCAAACTCAATACTTTTCAAACAATAGAAAACATCTTTTTCCACAATATTGTTTCAATGAAAAGTCGCATTCAACAATAATATGAACCCATCATGCATATTATTCATCACACATCATCCACAAGAATATATATATTTCACGTAAATATATATATACGTAGTCATTCGCTCAGGAATGCCTACTAATACCAACTATAGTTTGCAGTTAAATAATTAACGCCAAAACAATAATGGTAATTCCGTTCATAATGAACCTTGTGAGATTACTCACCTCGAAACTCCCGCTGCGTCTTCAATACAGAACAAAGCAGTCAATCACAATAGCCGTCCAAAGAATACTTCGTCAAGTACCTAAGGAAACACAACTCTGATTCAGTTAACGAATCACAAGGAATAACGTTCGAAACCCTAAATCGAACCAAAATTCCCAAGGTGACGCCAATCGAGGCGAAACCACATCCGAGACCTCCCAAAGTCTCCGGAACGCTTCCACGATCGATGTGTCCAAGCCACAAGTCGACCCGATACTTAAATCCTCAAGGATTTGAATAAATTCACCGATATGAAACGGTAAAAATCATAACAAATCCATACGAACTCCAAAATCTGCATATTATATATCAAAACGCTCGTATCGACGAGTAGAAGATATATAGTACCAGAAACAGTTCCTTACATGGCCGGAACACCGCCGTAACGCCGCCACAGACGGAGGCGCACCGCCGCCGACCAAAACTCAATATTTCACAAAACTCCCAACATCAAAAAGCTTCATCTAAGCATGCTTGTGGATTTTCATAACTAGCTCGAAGTCAGAAAACAAGCATAAAGGATCGAAAACTACCTCACAAGCCGTGAACAGTAATCCAAACTGAGTTGAACCGATTTCCACGTAAACCGATCGAAACAAACACCATAGATCGATCAAGGAGCCTCCCACGAACCCAAAGATGGAAGCCTGAAGCCTTGACGTCGCCGGAACTGTGTTTTCCGGTCGGGTTCGAAAACACCAGCTGCACCGCCTTCTACCGCCATCACCACCGCGAATCGTCACTAGAGGACACCACAGGGAGGAGCGGACGGCAACGACGAACCAATCTGGAAAGTTTCGTCGCCGGAGACCGCCGGAACTCGCTGGAAAAGCCGGGTCGGGTCAGTCGAAATATTTCGACTTTGAAGTTGCAGCCGAGAGAGAAGAGAGAGAGAGGAGATGGTTTCCGGAAAAGGAAACAAATGAAAATAGTAAGTTTCTCCTTCGGGAAACTTCTATTTATACCAAAATGGAAACTTCTTCCAATGGCCATAACTTTCTCATACGAACTCCAATTCTCGCGTTCCGCATGTCCACGAACTCGTATCGACGCGCTCTACAACTTTTGTGAAGGAAGTTTTCGGAGAATCTCAACGTATCAAAAGTCAACCTTGAAACCCCCCTAATTCCACACTTTACGAATAAAATTCGTCCGAAACACTTCCGCTCCTTCCACGAGCCACGAAACCGTCCGATACCCACAATTTAAATTCCGGAAAATCCTCGGAAAGTAAATACGAAATTCCGGGGCATCACAACCTAGACGCTGGTTTATATGAATGGGGCTCAAGTCACTCACTTGCTACTCTAGAATGCAAGTAGACATGATGATCATACAAGACACTCATAGCTTTACAACCTAGCATGCATACTAATGTTGCGCACCATCAATAGACAGACAAGGTTGATCAATGAACAAACAATAAACCAATGAATATCCGAAATCCAAAGAACTTATTAAATAAACACCAACATCATAGTTACACCATGTCTAGGGCTGAAAGCAGCCCCTAACTAAAAAATAATTAGCTACTCATCATCTTGGAAAACACACAAAAGAAATACATTAGTTTTTGAAAGAAGAAAGAATCAAAAAGATGGAAAACAGGGCAAACGATCGATCTCCAGATTCCAACGATCGATCGTTTCTGGGCTGCGAACTTTACTTCTTCTCCTTCAGTTGCTTCAATGGTTTCTTGCTTCTCTGGTGAGTTGTATCCCTTGATTGTGTCTTCTAAAAGCCTTTTATTCCATCTTAAAACTCTTTTACTTTGTTTCCTTGTGGATCTCTAACTCTTTACTTCCAAGAAAAGTCATAATCCATCGAAAATCCTTATTGAATCAGAATTGCACGCACTTTCCTTCTTTAAACCTTCTTTTCCTAATTTGCTTCGAAAAACCTAATAAACACAAAAACAAATAAATCATCTAAAAATAATATAAACTAACAAAGAAAAGTATAGGGTTAAACAATAATATTGTAGCATAAATATGCTCCTATCAGAAGAAAAGACAAAAGAAGCAAATTTTATCTAAGCTAGTTTTGTTTCTTTGCAAATAAAGGAGAAGCCTTCAAATTTAGACCAAAAGCACCAGAACAAAAGCAATATTGGACTCCAGAGACTTTGATACTGGACCACGAGGAGATGTAAAGTTCCCTTCAGTGGCATCCTTGTCTAAAATATAAAACTTTAATCCAAGTGTATTCACAAAAGCCCAAAGCAATGGAAAAGCAAAGTTGAAAGATTCTTTCTAGGTTTATGAACAAGAAGGCAGAAAGCAAAAAATAATTACTATTGAATACTCAGCACCACAAGCCTCGGCTAATAGTCTTGTAAAAATCACTATGAAATACAAAAGGAAGGTTGTCAGGACGTGTGTTCTTGGATTACAAAGCCCAAAGCAATCTGGAGTTATATAATTGATAACAAACTGTTGAACAATCATAGGCTTAGTTTCATCATAGGCTTCAGCTTCAAACCAATAATTGAAAATGAAAAACAGATAAACTTCAGTCAATTTACTTTATCAATCCAAAAACTTAGTGCAGGTAGTGTTTGGTTGCGACCTAGTTTGGGCTAACAAATAGTCTTTTTGGATGCGCAAGCTTGCCAACACCGAGGGTATAGTCATCGATGCGTCCTTTAACTTGACTTCTTCTCAAATGCTGTGGACAAGGAGAGCACCAACCTTGTCACAAAGTTCTTTTCTATGCCTTACGGATAAGGACTTTTGGTGTGATCTCTTGCGTCACTGAATCGATACTTAGCATTGTAGGCTAAGCAGAGCAATCACCAGGAGTAATAGAAAGCAAAGGTTTGCTAAAACGTGACTTTAGCTTAAGTGGGTTGCTAGGGCATGACCCTCGCTTCACTGGTTTCAACTAGGTCGAAGGTTTGCTCCGGAGAGACTTCGGATAATCTGTGCGATTAGTGTATTGAGAGGTTGTGTCTTGTTGACCCTTGAAACCTGGTATTTATACCTAGGGTTTCAATAGTTCCTTGTCATAGAAGGATTACTGATTGAAGATTCCTAATGGGTTTCTGCTACTTGAATCCTAGCAGGGCTCGTTTTCCTCATGGACTCTGAAATGGGCGAAGCTGTAACCCAAAACTATTGTAGACTTATTTTTGGGCTACATGTGTCGGCCAACCCCGCTCAATCCTTTGAAGGATATTGCCAAAAATACTTTTGGCTTAACCATTGCTCCACATGCCTCGAGATCTGGCCTGCGAATGTTGTAACTGATTGAAGAGGGCTCAAGCGACACGACTTATTACAGAAACAAGACCATTAATGAAGGTTAGCGACTACACAACTGCAAAACGTCTTCTCATCGCATCATTTCCTTCACAAAATCCCTTATTTAAATCTCGATGCGAGTGTCTGGGTCAGTCACATCAGAAACCCTTTTTTAGTCTCTCTAGACCCAGAAACTTCTTCCTCCACCAAAATTTTTCTTCTCTTTTAGAAACCCAGAAATGGCCCCAAAGAAAGTTGTCATCGATTAGGAAGCAGAATTCACCGAGAAGGTTACCCACACATAGGGTACCAGAATGGGCGCCATGAGCATGGCTAGTTCATCGGTGGAGAGACATTTCCTCTCCATTTTCAGTGATCGTCAAGCCAGATTGGGTCCTACTCCACGAATCCCCTTCCCGGATGACTTTATGGCCCACTATGGGCTCCCCATTCACCACCCAATTCCGACGCCCGCTGTACTCCCGACGATTTCACCAGTTGGGTTAGGCACCACCACAAGATTTGGGTAGGGCTTTTTCCATCTGCCAATGAAGATGATACCGCCTGGTTCTACGAAATCAGAGCGAGGGATCTGTCTCGTTGGAATGCAGTGGGCATCGCCGAGGCCATCGATCACTACTTCAAGCTCCCTCATGGCCGGCCGCTTTTTGCCTCTGGAATACTTCTAGCAATGCACTCGACTTCCGATTTGGGCAGATGGGAATCACATTGCTTGACATTCTTATTATCACAGGGCTGCCCATTAACTATGAACCCTATGTGCATGGTCAATTTGATGGAGTCGTCTTGCCTCTGCGAATGAGCCAAGAAAGTCGTACTGGCCACAACAAGTCTTACCAGGCCTGGAGAAATCATTATCATGGTTAGTGCGATGAGACCGGTGGCATCGCCTTCCTTAAAAATTGACTCTATAAGTTTATTTTTTGTACTTCTGCCAATAAGTCCACTGGTACTTGGACCTCTTTGGCTACTGCCCTTTACAATGGTTGCTGTGTCGGCCTTGGGCAACTTGCTTTGGGTTCGCTTTATTGAGCCCTCTATTTGGCACCATGTAAACTTTCGAGACTAGCATTTCTTGCCCCTTTTGGATTTTAGATTTTTGGCTGCAAATATTGGAACAAGAGATGGCACGGCGAAAGGCCAAGAGGGCTCTATAATTATGGCCTTGGCTTTGAGGCAGAAATCCATTTTGAAGAGGCATTAGAAATCTCCTACCTAGTACCAGGTCTAACTCTAGCATTTCATGCAGCAGATAGAGGTAGCAGAAGCATTCAGAATATGGTGGGGAGGCATACTTGTCATCTCTACAGAGCTATCGTCCCAGCACAAAATTTTGTGGAGGGACAGGAGGGATATCCGGTCTGTGGAATTTGTCAAAGTATAAACGAATTGAGTTACGAGTTTTACGCTCCTAACCATTTCGCTCACCAACTTGGCTGGCATAGATGACACCCCTTCCTCTCTACGACTTCATCAATTATTATACCTCTTGGCGAAGGATTGGCCTCCGGGCAGGCGCTACGCCTCAAAGTGGGCTCACCTTGATGAACTTGCCCCTCGGGCTCATGACTTGTGACCAATTGATGAGGTCGACGAGTCCAACGCGGCATGGTGGGTTAGGGTGTCCGTCAATTGCTGGGCTCTCCCTGACGATGAAATCTTCGCCAAGATCTTTCGCTCCTTGGCCCACCTTTGTGAAGAAGACCAAATGCTCGCTCGATTCCCTGCTCACGAGGTGTGACCTGTGTAAACTGGAGTGATAATTCGCAACGAGTCTCACCCAGTGGTAAGTTCCTTAACTTGTCCTCGTTATTCCTGTACATTTGAACCTTTCAAACAATGTTCTTACCCAACGCTTTTGTAACAAATTAACACTAGGAGCAGGGGTGCACCACGACCACCTGGTGGCAGACAAGGTGGTCTTTCAACCACGACCACTAGCTAGGCTGCGAAACAGAAAGCTGTAGTGGAGGCGTCTGTTGTTAAGGAATCATCTGATGATGAGGATCCTGTTGAGGTAAAGTTTTACGTTTTTTGCAAACTTTGGGCTTGGAACCCCTTGGTTTCAAATCCTGACTCAATTTTTTCAGGCCACCATAGCCTAAGCTCGAAAAAGGAGTCGGCCTGACCAAACTGGAGAAAGCTGGGAAGATGATGAGCCAGCAGAATCACGATTAGTAAGTTTCATCTTTCATTTTTCATTTTCCATGCTTGTCAGATTGCTCTTCCTCAAATTAAAATACATTTAGGTTTACCAGAGGAGAGCAGGCCCACCTCACCAGAGCGGAGCTGGTCCTTTCTATTCTGTAAGGGAAATGGCCTCTTCGCAGGCCTAAGTACTTCAAGAACCAGAGCTTCCATTCACTCAGCCTATATTCTCAGATCGTTTCCCAGTCGTGGCGGTTGCGAGCCACGCTTTCGGCTACAGTCCGCTTGTTCGTGAAGATGAGGAGCAATCCCCAGGGGTCCCTGAATCAGGCCATGTTGAGGTTGAAGTTCAGGACCAGGTGGAGTCGGGGGTTCATAATAAACCGATCGAAGCCGGCGAGCAGCAAGTCGCGAGGTAACTTTCATTTTGCTCACTAGCTTTTCCTACTTCAGTTTCTTTAATTTTATTATGACATTATTCTTTCAAGGTCAAAGCCATGTGCGCATTGAAGAGGTAGCCATACATGCTGAGAAAACCGCCGGCGAAGGTGTCACACCCTGACCTCAGGAAAGTGACTAATGAATATTCAAGTGAATTATATAACCACTTCACTGGAGTCAGTCATCTTCACCGACTCAAACCAGAATCACACCAATTGGCCATAGTACAATCTTCTAGCCATTTGGTTCTTTTACAGTTTATCAAACTTTAGTTTTCACTTTTCCCCAGTTAGGCCTAATACCTCTCGAATTAAGGCCATCGAGAACACCCCGAACAAGCGGACAACCTCAGATTAAGGCCACCGAGGACACCCCGTACTAAGTAGAATCCCGATTGGGTTTTGGGTCTTTCACCCTAGGGAAACTCTGTCCCTTCTTAATTATCCGCTCGAATCCACGAGCCCCAATCAGGTTTAGGGTCTTTCACCCAAGGGAACTCTATCCCTCCTTACTTATATCTCGGGCCTAACTGGATTTAAGTTCATTAGCATTGACAAAAGTTCTTTCAATTTTAGTTCAATTCTCAGAATCTGTCAGCCCAGCAACAATCATTTTGACACCCAATATGTCAGTTAAGTACAACCCAAATCATATACATATTTATATAATCAATCTGCATAAAAACAGTACCCATACATGAAATTGTAGGCATAAGAGAGAGTACAGACCTTGATAGCCATTAAAATGAAATTAGGTAACCAGAAACAATTACCCAATTCTAGTTCTGTAATCCGAGAAGAAACAAACTATGCGTCTCCAATTTTCGAGATCATGCCTGAACAAGCATGCATGGAGTTTGATGGTATTTTCGCATAGAGGTGATGGTGGTTCGGAAGTGATGTACGGTGGAGCAAGATGAGAGATCGACAGAGAAAAATGCAAGAGTCATGAGGAGTGTTCCAAACTTTTTCTCTCTTTTCCTTCCCTTCTCTCCTTTTCGTTCTCCCCAATTCTCTACAAAATAGAAGATATAAAGGGGGAATGAGTCGGTTGCGAAAGAGACAAAGAGGTTGAGAAAATTCTAGGTTTCTCTCCGTAATTCCAAACCCTTCTCGACTTTTTTTTTTCCAACTAAATTCTAAATTCAAGGACTTTGTTAAAAACGATATTATATTTTCTTAAAAAAAAACCAGGTTATCACAAAAGGTCATCCTGATCCTAACCTGGCTGATCAACCAGCGACCATACCCCCCATACCGCCAATGTGAATGAAAAGGAAAGACAAGAAAAATACCAGTAAGTAAAATAATTCACGAGAGATATTGTAAATTGATAGAGTGTAGAGATGCGATAGAGAATTTGAGAATGTTGAATTTGTATTGAGCTGTTGTGTTTTTGGTCGTGGACCTTTTTACAAAGATGTCTACGGTCCCTATTATAGCACATAATAAAGATAATAAAATTAATACAATCTCAGCTTTAATTGTTGAGACTGGATTGATTACAAATTAAATTCTGAGAATAAAATTCCTTTGATGTGCATAACTGGCAATCAACCATCATGACTCTTCAATGATTATTTTTGTAACAGACCATCATGACTCTTCAATGCTTATTTTTGTAACGGCCACACTTAGTGCTGCAATGTCTCTGAACATAGAATTTGACATTTAGTAGCTTTTATCTGCTCATAATGTCTTGCCATCAATGTCCCTGACCAATTGACACAGGCATTGGATAGGACTTTCTCATCCACAAGTAAACCAGAAATCGACTCATGTGAGTGGACCTCGGCTGAGGTGAAGCGAGCTGGACCTCGGCTGAAGTGAGCCGGGACTCGGCTGAGGTGAAGCTAGCCGGACCTCGGCTGAAGTGAAGCGAGCCGAAACTCGGCTCAAGTGAGCCGAACCTTGGATGAAGTGAAGCGAGCCGGACCTTGGATGAAGTGAAGTGAGCCGGACATGAGCTGAAGTGAGCCGGGCCTCGGCTAAATATGTATTATATCACGGCTCACTATGACCCAGGCCTGCTTCATGTGGGACCCGGCTTAACGTCACGTAGGCCTTGCCAAATTTACGTTCAAACACATGGACACATTCAAAAAGGTAACCAACAACAAGGGGTTTGATGACGTGACTCTTTGTCATTTATTCAGCGAAACGTTGGATGGCGAGGCAATGAGTTGGTTTTTTGAATGCCTGCCAAACTCCATGGACTCATTCTCAGCTTTGTCAAATGCATTCCTGTCACGGTTCATCCTCATGACGGATGGATATCACAACTCAAGTCAGCTGTTTAGCGTCAACCAAGGTGTCGATGAGTCGTTGAAGTCGTTTGTCACAAGATGGAGGACCGCCACATCAGGATGCCGAGATCTTGACAAGACAATGGCGCTTGTAGCCTTCAAGCAAGGACTCCTCAAGGCAAGCTTCCCGTACCACCTTAACTGTAACTGCCCAAACACCACATATGACTACGTCATGAATGAAGCAGTTTTACATGCACAAGCCGAGTACAGCACCTATGGCGCAACACCACCACCACCGCGAATTCCACTCAAAATATCACAACCTCCCACATTCTAACAAGGAAACACCACCAACACCGCAAACGCTACCACACAGACGAATGAAAAAAAATGGGAATGGCAGCAAAGCAACTACCAAGACAAGGGAACAACAATACCACAGCAAGGGTCACAGATCTTTTCACAGTGATCCCTGCGACAACCGTGACAACCGCAGCAATAAGCGCGCCATAAGTATTCAAACGTTCGAGGTTTTCACAGTCTTAACGGCGTCATATGAAGAAATCTATTACCAATGCAAGGATCAAATCCCACCACCGCCACCAAGAAAATACCGTAGGGTAGGAAAGCCAAGAAACACCGGTAAATGGTGCAAGTATCATGAAGACAGCGGCCACAATACCAAATATTGCAATGCCTTCAAAACCCAATCGAGTCATTATACCGCGATAGGAAATTGGAGCAATACAAAGTCCGACAGCCACCACCTGTGGTCACCAACGTCGAACCAATACGGAGAATTAACACCATTGACGGTGGTGTTTTCATAGGCAGTTTATCGCACAGGGCAAGAAAGCGCTATAATCGCGCTAACCACCCAAAGGAAATATTCAACATCCGCTACAATCGATCCGCAAAAATGGCTAAGACTAGATGGGAGCCGATCACTTTCTCTAAGGAGGAAGAACGAGACATTCATTCACCTCACGCCCATTTCTGATAGATGCAATCCTCGACAAATGGTCCGTCGGACAAGTACTGATTGACAGTGGATCCGCCGTTAATGTCATATTTAACGGATGCTACAAGAAACTACAGTGCAACAGAAAGCTCCTGCAAGACCACGAGCCGCTACTCAGTTTATCCGGCGACGTAACCCAACCTCTCGGGTCTGATTACATGCGTCTATCCATTGGGGCAACCTCATATACGGCAGAAGTGCACACCGAGTTCATTGTGGTCGACTGCTTCAGCTCATATAACACCTCATCGGTCGCCCCACCCTCAACAAACTCAAGTGCATCATCGTCGGATATATGCTACTAATGAAATTCCCCACCCTGTATGGCATTGGCTCAGTCAAGGGAAGCCAATTAGTCGCACAAGAATGTTACTCAACAACAGTATCAAGGTCAAGAAGCTGCCACGAAATCTTGATGGTTCCCAACACACCACAGTTGAAGGACAAAATTGAAGATCCCAGAGATAACAAGAGGAAATACTTCAAAAAAGAGCTCGTCAATCCAGAGACGTCACTCCAAGTAGTAAGCATCTCCGTCGAGCACCCAGAAAAAACAGTCCACATCGGAACCCAACTCTCCCCAGAAATAGCGGCAGAGCTCATCCAGCTCTTGAAAGAGAGTGTGGCAGTCTTTGCATGGTCATATGTCGACATGCCTGGAATCTCAACCGACATAATCACACACAAACTCAGCGTCAAGCCATCCTTCTACCCCATCGAACAGAAGCGACTGGCTTTTGATGAAGAAAGATACCGGGCCATTAGGAAAAAACTAACCATGCTACGAGACATAGACTTCATCCGCCAGGTTAATTACCCGCAATGGATATCTAACGTGGTGATGGTGAAAAAAAACCAACAGAAAGTGGCGGATGTGTGTTGACTTCAAAGGATTGAACAAGACGTGCCCTAAAGACAGTTTCCCTTTACCACGCATCGATCAATTAGTTGACGCGACATCAAGACATGAACTATTTAGCATGATGGATGCATTCTCTAGTTACAACCAGATCAAGATGCACAACATTCACCACCGACAAAGGCTTGTACTGTTACAACGTCATGCCATTCGGACTCAAGAACCCAGGAGCCACATATCAACGGTTGATGAAAGCAATGTTTGCGGAACACCTAGGCAACATCATTGAGGTATATGTCGACGACATGCTTGTCAAAAGCATAAAGGCTAGCAGTCATGTAGCCAACCTCCGCGTCATCTTCGCCATATTGATAGCATACAACATGCGTCTAAATCCGGAAAAATGTTTTTGGTGTCACCACCAGCAAATTCCTAGGATACATCGTCAGTGAATGAGGAATCGAGGCCAATCCTGACAAGATACAAGCAGTTCTGAACATGAAATCCCCAGAGAAAAAAGTGGAGGTGCAAAGCCTGCAGGGAAAATTTATGGCACTTTCTCGATTCATCTCTAGACTAACAGACAAATGTCTACCATTCTTCAAGGCAATGAAGCGGTCACACTGTAAGTTGGTAGATTGGACGCCTGATTGTGAGGCAGCATTTCAAAGCCTCAAAGAATACTTGGCTTCTGTTCCATTACTTTTAACCCCAGTGCAAGGCGAGATACTGTGCATTTACTTGGCGGTATCCAAATCGCCAATCAGTTGCGCCATTGTGCTCAGAGAATCAACAGCAGAGCTGTCGGTATTCTACGCAGGCAGAGGCATGACTGGGGCAGAAACAAGATACTCACCACTTGAACAACTGGCACTAGCACTCGTAACGGCCGCCAGAAGACTGCGGCAATACTTTCAAGCACATACGATCCATGTCCTCACAAACCAAACGCTAAAGCAAGTACTGCAAAGCCCTGAACACTCTGGATGTCTTAGCAAGTGGACAATAGAACTCAGCAAGTTCGACATCGAGTACAAACTAAGAGCCGTCATCAGAGGACAGGTTGTTGCCGATTTCATAGTAGAACTAACTGAACAACAGTCAGAGCAAATGGCCGACATGACATCAGCAGTCAACACCAAAATGCCGTCATAATGGAATCTCTTTGTAGACAGCTCAGCCTGTGCCAGAGCATGCGGTGCCGACATCATCCTCACAGGACCAGGGGGACTTAACGTGGGGTACACCCTTAAGTTCAACTTCAAAGCATCCAACAATATGGCGGAATACGAAGCACTTATCGCAGGATTGCTTTTGGCCATTGACTGTGGAGCGCAAAATGCCGACATCTTTAGCAACTCATAACTAGTGGTTAACCAAGTCAACGACACATTTCAGGTCAAAGACAAACAGTTAGCGGCGTACTTAGGATACGTCAAAACTCTGCTCGGCAAGTTCAACTTCTTCAACATAACACAAATTCCTCGAGAAAAAAAATGCCAAAGCAGACTTCCTAGCACGTTTAGCAACAGCTTAACCGCATCAGAGCCCAACCGACACTCGAGTAGAAACTCTCGACAAGCCTAGCATTACAAAAACCCTGGCGGAGATTTACACAGTGGAAGTAAGCCCAAATTGGATGGACGAAATACAGAAGTACAAACGTGGCGGCACACTACCATCCGACAAGATCGAAGCCAGACGATTAGTGCGAAGAGCGATACGCTACAACATCCAGAATGGCAAACTCTACCTCCAAGGATTCACACATCCAACTTAAAGTGTCTGACACCAGAAGAGGGAAGGCAAGTCTTGACAAAGATACATGCCGGAGAATGCAGCAACCATTCAGGAGCCAGATCACTTGCCAACCGGACCATGCGCCAAGGATACTTTTGGCCGTCACTAGGGGATGACGCCAATGAAATATCACGATCATGCCACAAGTGCCAGCAATACGCAGACCTCCCACATGCACTAGCAGAACCGCTATCTATCATTATCGAGCCATGGATGCACTCCACATGGGGACTAGACATTGTGGGGAAGCTGCCAACCGCCAAGGGTCAGTTTAGATACATAATCATGGCCATCGATTATGACAGCAAATGGATCGAGACTGAACCGTTAACGGCCATCACGACCGCTAAAGTCCAACACTTTCTGTGGAAAAACATCTACTGCCGCTATGGAGTCCCCGACACAATCATCACGGATAATGCATGATTGTGTTCATATTATTGTTTTGAATGTGACTTTTGAAGTAACAATATTGTGGAAAAAGATATTTTCTATTGTTTGAAAAGTGTTGAGTTTGATATTACTTTTTTGAGTCAAGTGTGACTTATTTTAAATGTATTGGTCTTTGTTCCAAGAGTCACAGATGGTGATCAGGGAAGGAGGGGAATCCTTGCATAGATTGAGTAACGTTTTTATGTTGGGTGTGACTTACTTAATGTTTGATTTGAAGACCAGACCGGGTCTGAAAATCATATGTCACAGACTGTGACGGGTCATAGATGATGACCAAGGCAACAAATCGGGAACCACGTCTTTGGCCGGGCAAGTGATTACGATCAGTTAGAGCTCTAGTCTCTCTGCCATTGTAGCTTATGGGGGTAACGGTAAAGGTTGTTGGAGATTCATAAGTGTGTAGTTAAAAGAGAGTCTTGAGAGTATTCTTTCTTTTATTGTCCATGTGTGACTTGAATATTCATATTGATTGTTGAGTTATCAAATGATGTGTTTTCGTCACGGCGGTGACTTATGTTGTCCATTTTGTGGAAAGGCATGGAAGGTTGGAAGGAATCATGGTTGAATTGTTTCCTTAAGTTAATTGGTGTGAATTGCTTGTTTGATGTGTTTTGAGTTACTCATACAAGCTTTCATAAGCTTAACGGGTTTGTTGTGTGGCAACTTGATACACTATTCGATGGGGTAGGGGTTAATCCTGCAGGTCAGGGTAATCGTGGCTGAAGCTGAGGTAGCTTGTTAGTAGCAGTACAAGTAGGAAACATATTTTGTTGGCTTTGCCATTGTTATGACTTCCGCTTTGTAGTAAGCTCTGAGGACCATTTACGTTTATTTTGTTGTGGCAATTTAATTCATAAACTTGTGTAATATATGACTCTGCGGAGCGAGTATATATTGACATTATGGGTTCAGGGCATCAGTCTGCACTTGGTTTAAAAGGAAAAAGTTCCCAGGTATTTTGTATTGAGGGCTGAACCATCACGCTTGTATAATTATGAGATTATATATTGATTTTTAATTGTATTTGAAAATCAGGGTGTTACACACTTGCTTGGGTTACGACTCACTTGGGTATCGAGTATGGCCATGAGTTGCTTGGGCCAAGCCCCGCATGCTTGCACAGGGCTTACCCGCTCAACTACACCCAACTTGCTCAAACACAACCCAAGTCGCTCGAACATATCCAACATGCTTTAAATTAAGCATAACTAGATCACAATGCTTCATACTGTTCACCATGACCTACTCCTAAAATTTTATATGGACACCTATTACACTTGCCGCTATCTAGTACACATATTATATGGTCACAAGATCCACATAATATTACTTGCTATACTTATTTGTCATTGTTCATACAATTAGCAAACTTTACACATACCGTATGCCTTCATCCTCGTTTCAGTCCTTGCCTTTCTAATTTAATTCCAAAAGTCCCTAAACTCAAAATTTGAATGCCAACTGGTCCATTCCGTTTGTTTAATCTGATTGCTTGATGAGGTATCAGTTTTGTACTTGCCAGCGCATCGCCACATAAGACACTGATTTTGTAAAGTAACGAAACTGCCCCTGCTTCAGTTTATTCCAAAAATTCCTGCAAAATGATAAAGTCTCCTGAGAGAACTCAAGGAGGCAGAAAGTAGATCTAGATTTCTCTCTCCCCCCCCCCCCCACCAGTGAATGTCTCAGCACCACCGTGCCTCACCTTGATAGGAGCATTTTAATGTGATATTTTAATAGTTAATTCCTCACATTTTGCTTAGTTAATTCCTTAACGAATCGATTTTTAATTCAATTTTTATTTTTAAGTACATTGGAGTAGATGATGATGAAATAAGTGTTAGGTCCATAAAATGATGGAGAAAAATGGAAATGCACTAAAAAGGTCAACTTTACACATTTTCCTACTCCGGCTAGGAGAAACCAAGCCAAGCAAGGAAGAAGGAGCGACCACCTGACCAAATGAACTTCAAATTAGCTGAAACCTTCCATATCCATTCTAGACATCCTAAGAAACATTTCTTATGAAGAGTGCAAGAGCCAAATAGAAGTGGAAGGCCTTCAAACAGTTAGCCCAATTTTCTGCAGAAGCAAAACTGGAAAACTGGACCTGTAAGGAGTCCAGCAGTGATTCCGGCCCATAGGAATGGAAAAAAGTTCTGAAAATTTGACAGCATGATCTACACTCATGGTGGATCATTTCATATGAAGAAGTCATGGGAAAAATCCGAAGTCTTGGTGGAGAATTAATTGAAGGAAAAATGAGTAGAAAGTGACTCAAACCTAACAAATTTCATTAGTGTTTAAATATTCAAACCTAACAAATTCCATTAGTGTTTAAATATTCAAACCTAACAAATTCCATTAATGTTTAAATGCTCAAACCTAACCCATTATCATTTTTTTAAGGCCAAATAGTTTTGCTTGGTAGCCTATAAATAGAGGCTACAACAAAGAAGAAAAACACATTCCTTCATCAATTTCATCTTCTTTGTCTCTCCATTTCCTTTCCATTTTCCTAAACACATTCCTTCATCCATTTCATCTTCTTTGTCTCTCCATTTCCTCTCCATTTTTCTCTAGTTCTTAGTTTCATTTCTTTTCATTCTCTAGCCTTCTAGTTCTGCATTTTCAAGTAAAGAGGAGAAGAAGAAGGAGTCGTGAAGATCATATCCTCCATCGTCCACCTTGAAGGTGTTTGAGCCCAAAAGTAATTTTGGCAAGATCCTTTAGTGGATTTAGCACAGCGGGCCGATACCTGCGGCCCAAAAATAAGCCTACTCGGGTTTGGGTTACAGCTTCACCCATTCCGTGATCCATGAGGAAAACGAAACCTTATTGGAGTCGGGTAGCGGGGATTGAATAGGAAACTTCAATCAATATCCCTTCTATGACAAGGACCAGTCGAAACCCTAGGTATATATACCAGGTTTCAAGGACGAATAAAGGACCTCTCTCAAATCAATCAATCCTAGCGATTACAAAGCCTCCCCGGAGCAAACCTTCAACCTCGTTGAAACCCGGTGACCGCCCGCCAGTCCTAGTCTCTCCAAGAGCCGACTGTCAGCATCACCAGATCAACCCGGCGACCGTACTTCCAGTCCCAGTCTCCTCAGGAGCCGACTGCGAGCGCAACCGCCACCGTTACTACCAGCGAAGCAAGGGTAACGCCCTCGCAACCCAGCGAAGCTAAAGTCACTCTTTAGCGCAACCCGTGCTTTGTCCAAACTTCCCAGTGATTGCTCTGCTTAGTCTACAATACTAAGTATCGATTCGGTGACGCGAAGAGATCACACCCAAAGTCCTTATCCGTAAGGCAGAAAGTCCTTTCCCGGAAGGCTAGAGAAGAACCTTGTGGCGAGGTTGGTGCTCTCCTCGTCCACAAACGCTTGAAGAAGAAGTCAGGTCAAGGGACTACCCCAACGACTGCACCCCACGGTGCTGGCACGCCTGCGCACACGCTCAAAAGAGACAGTTTGCAAGCCAACTGGTTTTTGTGCCAAACATTTTGGCACGCCCAGTGGGACCAACTAAGTGTCTCTTCGTGAACGTTAGCCATTGGGAAGTCAAGCGAAAACCCTTACCAAAAGGGCTACGCTAACTGCTCAAAGCATAAGACCTCCAGTTACAAACCGCATCCTCGCGCGGATTGTCGTGGTCTTTCTGATGAACAAGTGACTAAAAGATTCTCTCTTCATTCTCAATCCTCCGATATGTCAACTGAACAGGGAGAGAGTCACCCGACCGCTACTGAGGGTCAAACTGTCACTACCAATCAGGCCAGTGCGCCTGTCACTACCGCTGTCTCCAATACAGTGGGGAGTGAAGAAAGAGAGGCTTTCGTTGCGAAGCCTATTCCAGAGGGAGCGACCTCCGAGGTCACGTTTGCGATCATCCTGGAGAATATTGAAAATCATCGCAAGAAGATGGCTGCTGATCTTGAAAGGGAAAACGCGAAAACAGACCAGATCATACGCGAAATAAACCAGCGTATTTCCAGACAGGCTGAGGAAACTAAGCAACAAATTGCACAAACAGAGAGTGCATTAAGGGCTCATGCTACAGGCATCGCAGATGTCCAGAGTCAGCAGCAGAAAGGAATCATTGAGGCTCTTGCGAACCATACCAGGCAGACGGCGTCAGACATGGCAGGTATTCGCAAGGATGGAGCGACTCTCGCAACCGAGGTGGCCATGCAAAGAGCTGAGTTGAACCAAGCTAGAGAAGTGTTGAATAAAACATTAGGAGATCCTAACGTTATCCTTGGTTCCCTTGGCCAACCATCTGGTTCAGGCAAGTATGTGCCGCCAAATCAGCGAGAGAAGGTTAGCAGCAATACCGCTACGCCTTCCGCAACCGTTGCTGCCACGCAATTGAGAAATAAAGAACAAGCCCTGGTTATTGGAAGCAGCAAAGAAAAGGCCACGTTGTCAGGTGGACAGACCACTAGACAGAAGCAGCAGACATTGAAAGGTGTTGAAACTTCGTCCGATTCCACCGTGTTCGTTCAATACGACAGCGATGGGGCAGAAAACGTATATCAAGAGCTGCCAGGAAGCTATTACGGGATTGACCAGGCTGGTAACCCGGTCAAGAGAACAGCTCTGGCAAAAGAGATGCCTATGCCAGCAGTGACTCTTCAACAACCAGCTACAACCCGCGTTGTACAGATAGGAGAAGGGGCAGCGACTGTAAACCAAGCAATACCTGTGCAGGTTGTTCGCCATACGGTGGCGACACCTCCTCCTCCCCCTCTGGGCCCAGAATATGTGAGACGAGATGAGGTAGAGGAGATGATCAAGCTGGCTAACCCTAGGGCCCAAATGGATGGGGTCTATGAAGGACCTTTCCCGCCGCATATAATGCTCGCGCCCTTCCCCAGAGGTTATAAAAATATCATATTTTCTACTTTTTCAGGGGAAGACACCGAGAATGCAATAACTCACCTGGCCAGGTTCAAGGTGCAATGCGGCCAATACCAGAATGATGACATCCTCAAGTGCAGGATCTTTGGTACTTCTCTTTCGGGAGCTGCCTTTAGATGGTTTTCCAAACTCCGACCAGGAACAGTGGCAGATTGGCCCGCAATGGAAAAGCTCTTTCGAGAAACTTTTGGAGCCATTGACCCTGAGGTGGATTTGGCTTCTCTCACTCAGATGGCCCAGCAACCCATTGAGTCCGCCGTCGCATACCTTCAACGCTTCCAGATTCAGAAGGCCAAACTGAACGTGATCCTGCCTGAGAAAGAGTTGATCAAGTTGGCGATCAAGGGCCTAGAGCCTCGCCAGCGAAAGAAGCAACATGGCAGCATGATCCAGTCAATGGGAGAGCTTATCACAGAAGTGGGCAGCTTTGAACATCTTCTCAGAGAAACTGACGCAAGAAAGAATGCGTCCAAAGGGACATATGTGCCAGGAAAACATCGCACCGTTGCAGCCCTGCACTACCAGCCAGCTACTTATGACCCTTATTACCATCATCATGAAGAAGAGCTGATTCAGGAAGAAGATGAAGAAGAGGATAATGACATCGCTGCTTATGAGCTGACAGGGAGGAAGAATCCAGCCTTGAAACAATTGAAAATCTCCAAGGAACCTGTCAAGCTCAAATCAATGGCCTTCACTAAACCTGAATTCGCGACATATACATATGATGCCAATAAAGCGCATGAGATTCTAGATGAGATGATCGCCGCGAAGATGGTGAAGACCGACTTTGGACCTTTTCTGCGACCAGATCAGCTGAAAGGGAAGAAATACTGCAAATTTCACAACCTGTGGAATCATAATACAGCTGACTGTGTGAAACTCAAAGACCAGATTCAGGTATGGCTTAATAATGGCAGTTTGCAGGTAGAAGCTCCAGTAACAGCCGCAACGCTCGTTGACCTGAACCTTTTTCTTGACACTGGGATCAACATGGTCGACGTGAACTGGGCCAAGCAGAACCAAAGGAAACCAACCCTGGATTTGAATACAAAGGGGAAAGGAGACCAATCTGACAAAGATAAGGCCCCTACAAAGAAGAAGGCTGAACCAGCAGGCCAAGCTTCATCCGTGGTCCTATGCTCGCGATGCAAAGAAGAGTGTGGCATCCAAGTGTCACACGAAGAGGTCGAGCAGACATTTCGTTTTGGCTCTCTCCCGCCCATCAAGTGGGCCTCACCATCGCAAAACTATCAACCTGCCAGCCCAAGAGAAAAGGAAAAAGTGGAGTCATCGCCATCCCCAAAGGATTCCAATCTGTTCAAGAAGCTGAGAGCGGCCGCGGTTGATCGGAAACAAGAGGAGAAGGCTACGATCAAGCACAAAGACATTCTGACTAAGCCCTATATTCCACCTGCTTCAACCGCCACCATCAAGGAAGGTAAGTGGTACACAAGGGAGAAGGGGAAGGCAGTAGAAATAAGTCCTTCCAGGAAGAGGAAACTGCAGCGCAGGTTTGGAGAAGCTAAGCGCGCGCTAGAGGCTCTGGACCAGGGCCTGATCAAACCTTCGCAGTTGGTCAAATCACCTGAGCAGTATCAGAAAAAGATGGAGGCACTAGCTGCTAAACCATTAATGACTCCCCGCAGCTTCCAGAAGCAAGCGAGTTCAGCAACAGGGGCATCTAAGCCCAGTGTTTTTTGCAGGATCACCGACGAAAGGAGACCTCCGCCAGCTCGAAAGGGGAGTTCGCCGACTAGGCGACCACATGTCAGACACAAGTTGTTTCGTGAAGACCCAGAGGTCAAATCCTCAGTTTTTGAGAGACTGGGGGGCAAGGACAGGACTACCGATACTTTACAGTGGAAACCTAAATAGGTCCAGAGTGTAGTAGTCGTCCCTTTTGAGGCGAACGTAGCCAGGGAACCAAAGTCAAGCTCTCCTAAGCAGGCTACCGGGATACAGGAACATGAGCAATTTGAGGTAAAAGGTCTCACTGAAGAATCGTTGGTGGACCGGCTGGCTAAGCAATTCAACACTGACACCCCTGTCAACGAACCCAAGTTGAACCTGGATGAGGACATGGATGAGACAGTTATGACTGATACGTCCTGCAACATGGTCTACGTACTGCCCGAGAGGTATGCGGTACCAGTCGCTGCGCAGGATTGTGTAGAAGCTGAGGAAAGTAGTGCACAGCCCTTGCAGATTACGTCAGCGGTCACAGCACCTGTGGAAGATGCTGTCTTTCTTGAAACAGAGGATGACAACAGCAGAGAATTCTTCATGAGTTTCACCAGGCCAACACCCGCTATGGTCCAACACATGCGACCTTTATACATCACAGCAGAAGTTGGCGGTACCAAGGTTAGCAAGATCATGGTTGATACCGGAGCTGCCGTGAACGTCATCACTACCAGGACCATGCACTTGCTCAGGATTAAGAAAGAGAAAATCCAGTCTACGTCCCTTACACTCAAGAACTTCGCGGGGACTGTAACAAAGACCTTGGGGTTACTTTTCTTGCGCATCAAGGTTGGCCCTGCAGAGGGAGTTTATGCTTTCTTTGTGACAGATTGTTATGCAGCCTATAGCGCTATTCTAGGCAGAGACTGGATCCACCGGAGCTATTGTGTTCCATCAACTCTCCATCAGGAACTCGTTATGTGGAACAGGGAAACAGATAAGGCTGAGGTGATCAAAGCGGACCCTCGTTCATTCCCAGTTTCCGCGAATTATGTAGATGCCAGGTATTAATTGGAGCCTATTACTCCATTGCAAGTGAGTGGCATCGATAACAAGGGCCGCCCCACAGGGGTGACGGCCTCTAATTTGGCACAGTGGGGGCTCACGCTCGCAAAAGAAGGCCTGGAAAGGCCTGGCCACGCTGTGCCCAAACCCTTAAACGATTAATGGATTACGACCTTCCGGAGGAAGGGATAGAGGCCCTCCACTCGTTGTATGAACGGCTATCGTCGTACTTAGTGGAAAGAGAGGCCTATGATCGAATCGCGACCTTAGAAACCGTCAATGAAGAACTCTCTGATCAGGAACCCGAAGACGAGGTCAAAATTCAGCTAGCTCCGGCAGCGCTGGACGATACACCCCCTAAGGTCAGAGACCCTACCGAGAAGGTCAATCTTGGAACAACAGATGAGCCTATGGAAGTGGCTATCAGCGCTTACTTAGAGCCTAGCGAAAAGCAGAGGCTTATTGAGCTATTACTGGAGTTCAAAGACTGCTTTACAGAGAAATATGAAGATATGCCCGGCCTGTCACCGGACTTGGTTTGCCATCAGCTGCCAGCACTCCCTGACAAGAGGCCTGTGAAGCAAGAGCCGCGAAGAATGAATTCAGAAACCCAAGTCCTTGTCAAAGAGGAAGTCGAGAAAATGCATAAATCAGGCATTATCAGGGTGGCCAAATACAATCAGTGGCTATCCAATATAGGGCATGTTCGCAAGAAGAACGGCAAGATGAGGGTCTGCGTGGATTACAGAGACCTCAATCTCGCGACACCTAAAGATGTTTACCCCATGCCGGTGGCGGATATGTTGGTAGACGCCGTAGCAGGACATGAATTGCTGTCCTTTATGGATGGCACCGCAGGGTATCACCAAATTCCAGTCGCCGAGGAGGACAGACATAAAACCGCGTTCAGGTGCCCTGGGTTCACGGGCGTTTTCGAGTATGTGGTTATGCCTTTTGGGCTGAAGAATGTTGGGGCCACTTATCAGAGAGCCATGAACCTGATCTTCCACGATATCCTGGGAAAGATTTTAGAGGTTTA
Source organism: Rosa rugosa (assembly GCF_958449725.1). Taxonomy (NCBI): domain Eukaryota; kingdom Viridiplantae; phylum Streptophyta; class Magnoliopsida; order Rosales; family Rosaceae; genus Rosa; species Rosa rugosa. The sequence continues at coordinate 1,865,960 of NC_084823.1, read as the reverse complement.
CATCGATGATGTAGTGGTGAAGTCCAAGAAGAAAGGGGATCACATCACAGATCTCAGGAAAGTCTTCGAGCGCATGCGACAACATAAACTTAAGATGAATCCTGCCAAATGCGTGTTCGGAGTTCAAGCAGGCGATTTCTTGGGATTCATTGTCCATCAAAGGGGAATTGAGGTCCCTGAAGATAAAGCAAACGCAGTCATCAACGCATCCCCTCCGCGAACGAAGAAGGAGCTACAACGCTTGCTGGGTAAAATCAACTTCCTGCGACGTTTTATTTCTAACTCTGCAGGTAAGATCCAGCCCTTTTCTCCACTGCTGAAGTTGCAAGGACAGAAAGAGTTTGTCTGGGAATCTCAACATCAAGAGGCTTTCGACAAAATCAAGGCCTATTTAGCGAGTCCACCAGTGCTTGTTCCCCCTCGAGCTGGATTTCCATTGAAGCTATATATTTCAGCAGTTGAGGCTTCCATTGGTAGCCTACTTGCCCAAGATGATGAGGGAGGTGTCGAGCATGCCATCTTCTACCTCAGTCGGACACTTACGGATTGCGAGACAAGGTATACTCTTATGGAAAAGCTGTATCTCACATTGTACTTCTCCGCGTGCAAGTTGCGACACTACATGTTATCCTTTACTACATGCATCATAGCTCAAACTGACCTGGTTAAGTACATGTTGTCGCGACCTATTCTGAGAGGACGCATTGGCAAGTGGGTACTGGCTCTATCCGAATTCTCGCTACAATACGTTCCACAGAAGGCAGTGAAGGGACAGGCTATTGCAGATTTTCTGGCCCATCACCCTATGTTGGATATTCCCCCAGTGAAGGAATTAGAGATAGCTACCGCTACCGCAACTCGATCAGATTTGGCGCGCATTCCAGAGTACGCCATATGGCATCAAGCCACAGTCTCCTTGCAACCCTGGGTATTATTTTTTGATGGTTCCAGAACTGAAACATTAGCAGGGGCAGGGATTGTCCTGGAAAATCCAGCAGGTGATCGTTTCTCTTATTCTTTCCAATTGGAGTTTAAGTGCACAAATAACCAAGCCGAGTACGAGGCCCTTATCATTGGATTAGAAGTGTTATTGGAATTGGGAGTGAGGGACGTTCAGGTACGCGGTGACTCTCTACTTGTGATAAATCAGCTCCAAGAGAAGTACAGGTGTGCAAGCTGTTTGCTCATTCCATATTTGATTTGCGCCATTGAGCTTCTGGATCAGTTTGATGATGCGGATTTGGAATACATACCTCGCGAGCGCAACTTCGCGGCCAATGAGCTTGCTCAACTGGCTACAGGCATCACATTGAAATATGGAGTTCGCGAGCGCATTCTGAAGGTCGAGCGCCGCACGTTGCCTTCGTGGCTCGCGCGGCTTGACCCGCCGGACGATCCGGTCGTCGCAGTCCTAGAGCCTATTGACGTCGATTGGCGAATTCCGTTGATCGATTACCTTAAGCAACCAGATCCTACAGCAGACAGGAAAATTCGTTTTCTTGCCTTAAACTATTTCCTCAGGGGTGACGAGTTGCGTCGACGTGGGGAAGATGGCATAGACTTCCGGTGTGTCTTTGGCCGCGAAGCAAAGCGCTTAATGAGCGAAGCCCATGCAGGAGTATGTGGCGCCCATCAAGCGGGCCATAAGATGCGTTGGCTTATCCGCAGACATGGGTATTATTGGCCCAGCATTTTGAAGGACTGTATCACGTTCGCGAAAGGATGCCAAGAGTGCCAGGCACATGGTCCAGTGCAACACATTCCCAACATTCCCATGCAGCCTATTATCAAGCCTTGGCCTGCACGAGGCTGGGCATTGGACTTGATTGGGATGATTCACCCTCATTCTTCTCTCCAACACAAGTTCATCATTGTGGCCACTGATTTCTTCACCAAATGGGTCGAAGCTGAGCCTTTGAAAGAGGCTTCCGGTGCCACTATTAGACAATTTATTTATCAGAACATCATCTGCAGGTTTGGTATCCGTGAGGTGCTTGTCTTAGATAGGGGGGCAGCGTTCATGGGCGGTAAGGTAGAGCAGCTTGTGAACGACTTGGGCATCCAGTTCGTCCACAGTACACCATATTATGCTCAGTCCAACGGTCAAGCAGAGGCCAGTAACAAGATTATTATCACCATTATAAAGAAGCTGCTTGTTGAAAACCCTCGCCTGTGGCACAACACGTTGTATGAGACACTTTGGGCTTATCGCACCTCTAAGAGGAACCCTACTGCTACGACACCCTATGCACTAATGCTTGGTCATGACGCAGTTTTACCCTTAGAACTCAACGTTCAATCCTTGCGCGTCCAGGATCAGCATCACTTGATCGGCGAAGATTATGTCCAAGCGATGTGGCAAGAGCACGAAGACTTGAGCGAGCAGCGCTTAGCGGCTTTGGATCATTTAGTGATGGAAAAACAGCGTATCGCCCGCGCCTATGATAAGAGGACGCGTGGCCGTAGTTACAAGGAAGGTGACCTTGTTTGGAAAGCGTTTCTGCCCTTTGGCGAGAAATTGACCGGTCGCGGTAAATGGACTCCACGATGGGAAGGACCCTTTGTTGTTCACCACATTCTGGAGCGCGGGGCTTTTCACCTCAAAGATTTGGACGGCGACATCCATCGCAATCCCATCAACGGGCGTTTCCTGAAGAAATATTACCCTAGTGTTTGGGAATATGAGGACCCTCCAGATCCGCCTTCTTCCCAGACTGGGGGGCAACCATAGTCTTCCTCGGCTCCCATCATCCCTTCATATTCAGGCCTTTCCTGTGGCCTTTGTTTCATGGATTTGATTCGCCTACGAATACTAGGGGGCAACACTCTATACATTTATTTCAAATTCCTTGACAACATGTGTTAAGAATTATATGTAATGGCCTATGCATGAGGCCTTATTTATAACAGTTTTTTTTTTCAAATTCCTTGACAACATGTGTTAAGAATTATATGTAATGGCCTATGCATGAGGCCTTATTTTATAACAGTTTTTTTTTTTGAATCGAAACAATACTCAGAAACTCTTTCATTCATAAAGTGGCTTTGCGGCCAAAAGCAGTACAAATCGAAATAATTACATTTGCGGTTTACAAGGCCAAAAGTGGCTTAATAATCATAAGAGTTGCAGATCTGCTGAGAATTTCTGGATCTTGTGGTGACAAAGGGGGAGGCTGAGCTATGGTCAAGGGTACTCTCCCTCTCTTCACCCACATCCCTCCTCTGATGTGAGTCGCAGCTGCTCTCATTTGTACCGGAGGCAGAAGGAAGGAAATAATCCATCCCAAACCTTCTAGTGGCTTACCGTCCGGGATGGAGAGGGTCTTCCGAAAGAATGCGACTCACAACCATATCTACCTCCAGGGGAATGACAGAAGTCTGACAGTCTGTCCCCGGAGGTAGGCTGCGGAAGAAGAACAGTCGGCCTCGAGTGGCCTTCTGCCCTTCTTCTGCCTGCTCCACGCGAGAAATCTGAGGAGAGGGATCCCTCAGAATCAGGTTCTGCCGCGTTAGGAGCGCCGCTTGTTCTTCAGCCTAATGGAAACCGGGGAATCCCATCCGGATTTCCAGAGACCAAAGACATGCGGATGGACCTGAGATTAGGCCATAAGACCTACCCAGGCATTGAGATTAAGCCATAAAACCTAAGGATTTGGGGTTGAGGCTGAGATTGTGAGGAGAGGATTTCAGAAACAAAAGGAAGAGAAGTAGGGTTTGTGAGACTATTACTGGGGAAGCCATATTTGCTTGAGTGTTTATTCTCCAAAGTACAGATATTTATAGGACCAGCTTCAGTGGCCTTAACTGCGCGATGGGCAGTTGGAGTATGTTCAACGCCATCAATAAGAGTATCGTTGGAATTGAATGCAAAGATCTCGGAAATGAAGATAATTGAAAACGCGTGGGAAGCGGGGCAATTTTCAAGGAGGTAACCGCTTTGTTTCGAGATTATCTTTCCAAACAGTTTCAAAAGCAATAAAGGCAAGTTAAATGCTAAATTGCCTGAAAAATAAATTGAGCATATATTTGGGCCAAGCAATGTGGGCTAAATATTTAAATTATTAATAATTATATTGTTCGTACAAATATGGGCCTGATACTGGAATACTAGAGGCCCAAAAGTCTTCGGCCTGCATGGGTCAAGCGAAGAAAAAGCTCGTCCAGGCGAAAACTAGCATCCGCGGCGGCTTGTGCGGCTTGTTGGGCAGCTACACAAGCTTGGGCCAGTTCTTGGGACAGCATCTCGAAGGCAGCAAGGGGTTGTTCTAATTGAGGCTCCGCATGGGCAAGCCTAGCAGTGACATCAGTCAACCGGGCCTGAAGGGCCTGAATCTGGGACCTCAGATGGTTCCTCTCGAGCGTCAGATCCCTGATGAGGTCAGCTTGGTCACCCAAGAAATCACGCGCAGTATCCGTTTGATGAGTAAGGGTCTGGTAGTGTGTTTCGGTCTGCCTGGCTTGAGCATTCGCGACCGCCCTCTCATTGAGCCCTTGCGGGAGCTGCTGCAGCAGCTGGTCAACTTCTTGGAATTGGTCTTCAGAGACAGCGCCCTTGCGGAGAAGCACTCTCAGATATTCAAAAACTCTCGCGGGCGCACCAGGTATTAGAATCTCAGGGCCCAAGAGGCGACGAAGGCCTTCTCTGGCATCGTCTACGACCCCAGGTGGGGTCACTTCGAGCACACGAGCTAACCGTTCTAAGGTGGACGGAGTAGGTTGCTCAGCGATAGGGGCCTCAAGAGGCTCCGCGACAGGTATTGCTTCTGGCACTGGTTCAGGAAGTGCTCCTATTTCTTCGACTTCAATGACTTGGGGGGCATGAGGAGCAGGTTCTTCACCAACCACATTGGGAACAGGTTCAGCAGGAACCTCATCCGCTATTTCTCCGACTACCGCTTCTACATTTGGACCCTAGAAAGGAACATCTTCAGAATGACCAAGTCAAGGGTAAAGATAAAACTTTTTGTTAAGAGAGGTACCTCTTCAACTGGTAGCTCGCGGGAATCTGCTGTTGGTGTTGGGGTAGTCTTACCAGAGGTTGGACCCGAGTCGGGCACTGCTAATTCCAGAAGGAGAATTGGTTGCTCGAGGGGAGTATGGAGAAGCGACAGCCTTTCTTCAAACTCAGGCGAGCTGTCATCTATGACTTGCGCCGGGACTACAACCAACTGCATGTTTCTTGCAGCATTGATCGCAAAGGGAGAGTCACCATTGGTTTCTTGGGCTGGCGTGCCAGATACACCCTCGCCGGCAGCAGAGGAGCCTTCCCCAACTTGCCTCGAAAACCTACGACGAACCTGAAGCAGAGAAACGTTATCATACATAGCAAAGCAAAGTGTCAATGCTCACTTTAAGAGGAATATTACCAGTCGATCAGCGACTGGTTCATCTGCTACCCATGGATCGGTCCGGAATTCAGCGCGACTACGTTTGCGTGCTAAAGCAGCAGCAATCTATCGGGATTCAAAAAAAGCCAAATTAGAATTTGAGAAGGCTGCCAAAATATACGTGCTAAGAAGAGAATCCTTACAGTTTGAGGATCATCATCATCAGCGGAAGAGTCCTCTACTTCAGGCTTGCTCAGCTTTGCTTTCTGTTTAGCGGCCGGGCCAGTGGCCGGAGGAACACCCACGGCGCGATTGCTTGAAGGCGGTGCGCGTCCCTGCTATAAACTTCGAGTTAAGGGGAAGAGTTTGGAGGTAAAAATGATCAAGGAAACAACGAACATGCTAAGGCAATTACCTCTGGAGGATGCTCGCGAATTACAATTCCAGCCTGAACCAAGAGTGGGGCTCGCGCGGTTCGCGGAGCCGGTTCAGGTGGTGGAGGTCTTGCTTCATCTTCATGAAAGCGAGCAAGTTCTTCAGTATCAGCATCATAAGGATATCTCAGGTATTCGAAGATGGCCGCGAAAAGTTCGTCATCTCTTTGCCTCCAGCAGTTAACAGAGACTTCCTTCCACCATTGATCATAATCTTCAGCTGTCCCATCCACGGGGACGATATTATCCTCCCAGTCAGGGAAATCGACCAGTGCAAGCATGCTTTGTGCGGGCGGAGGTCCATTTAAGGGGCCAATTCGGCGCCAAGAAGTGTTGTAATTCCAGGCATCATAGAGGGGAAATGGCACCAATTGGATAAGACCAAACTGACGAGCAAAATGGTTGGGAGCATAAAGCTCATAACTGAGTTCGTCAACAGCGAGCCTAATGTCTGAACAAGAGATCGCGCGGTGAAAGGCCAAGCGCGCGCGATCGCTATAATCAGGTGCCCCAGGAAGGAACCCATTTTCAAGAGGAGCGGGAAATCTCCTATTAAGTATTAGATCGCAGTAGGGCATTTCGTGAAGGAGGTACAAGTATGAGAAACACTCAGAATATGGTGGAGATATGTACCTCGCCTCGCGGCAAAACCATTGACCAAGAAGGGCATCAGTTGGTGGTAGCAGAGGAATGTCGTCGCGGCGGAAGAATGGAAAGTAAGTTTGAATCCAGAAGTCAAGAATCCAAAAGGGGCCAGAAATGCTAGTCTCAAAAGGATGCATTGTGGCCTGGTATAGAGTGAGGTAAAGGGCACCCAACACTGGTTGTCCTAACCCTACGCGACGGCCGTTGTAGAGGGTCGTTGCCAGAAGAGTCCAGGCACCAGTGGGCTTACAGGCAGAAGTACAAAATATGAACTTGCAGAGCCAATACTCCAGAAAAGCAATACCACCTGTCGCGTTGCGCTCTTTGCGATAATAAGCCAGCCACCGCGGATAGGAGCCGCTATGAGCACTGCGACCAGTTTGGTCCATGGTTGATGTGAAGGTATCAGAATCGAATTGGCCATGCAGGTAGGGCTCGCCATCGATGGGCAATCCAGTAATGGTGAGGATATCCAACAATGTTATACTCATTTGGCCAAATCGAAAATCAAAAGTGTTGGTAGCAGTATGCCAAAAGCAAAGGAAGGCAGCGAGTGGTGAGCGATTCCCACCGCGAGGAAGGCGAAAGCATAAATCGATAGTGTGGGTAATACCTGCCATGTTCCAGCGAGCCAAATCTCGTGCTCTTACTTCACGATACCAGGAAAGCTCATCTGCGCTAATTGTGGACGGCCGATGCCCTATTTTTGCCCGATGATTCTGCGCACCCCAACTATTGAAATCTGCAGGGGTCCTCCGGAGGACTTGAATGGGTCGACGAATGGGCAGGCTATAAAGGACGAGAGCATCATCGGGAATGGAATCTCGCGGTGTCGGACCCAGTCCGGCGTGATGATTTGGAAGCCTGAGAAGCAGAGGTCTCTGGACGGAGGTATGGACGCGACAGCGGGCACCGATGTTGGTTCCCCAGGTATGAGCGATGTTATCAGTAAGTTCTTCTTCCTGATCGATGATCACCTTCTTTGGGGGAGCCATTTCTGGGTTTCTGCAAAGTGGGTATGGAGCGAGAGTTTTTTCTGGGTTTAGGAGACTGGAAGGGTTTCTGATGTGACAGGTCTAAGAGTGGCTGCGGTATTTAAATAAAGGATTTTGTGAGGGAAACGATGCGACGAAAGGACGTTTTGCCAAGCGAATAGACGCAACCTTCATTAATTACATCGTTTCGATCATCAGACGTGTCGTTTTAGTCCCCTTCAATCAGTTACATTTTCGTGGGCCTGATATCGGGGCCTGGGGGGCAATGTTTGAGCCCAAAAGTAATTTTGGCAAGATCCTTTAGTGGATTTAGCACAGCGGGCCGATACCTGCGGCCCAAAAATAAGCCTACTCGGGTTTGGGTTACAGCTTCACCCATTCCGTGATCCATGAGGAAAACGAAACCTTATTGGAGTCGGGTAGCGGGGATTGAATAGGAAACTTCAATCAATATCCCTTCTATGACAAGGAACAGTCGAAACCCTAGGTATATATACCAGGTTTCAAGGACGAATAAAGGACCTCTCTCAAATCAATCAATCCTAGCGATTACAAAGCCTCCCCGGAGCAAACCTTCAACCTCGTTGAAACCCGGTGACCGCCCGCCAGTCCTAGTCTCTCCAAGAGCCGACTGTCAGCATCACCAGATCAACCCAGCGACTGTACTTCCAATCCCAGTCTCCTCAAGAGCCGACTGCGAGCGCAACCGCCACCGTTACTACCAGCGAAGCAAGGGTAACGCCCTCGCAACCCAGCGAAGCTAAAGTCACTCTTTAGCGCAACCCGTGCTTTGTCCAAACTTCCCAGTGATTGCTCTGCTTAGTCTACAATACTAAGTATCGATTCTGTGACGCGAAGAGATCACACCCAAAGTCCTTATCCGTAAGGCAGAAAGTCCTTTCCCGAAAGGCTAGAGAAGAACCTTGTGGCGAGGTTGGTGCTCTCCTCGTCCACAAACGCTTGAAGAAGAAGTCAGGTCAAGGGACTACCCCGACGACTGCACCCCACGGTGCTGGCACGCCTGCGCACACGCTCAAAAGAGACAGTTTGCAAGCCAACTGGTTTTTGTGCCAAACAGAAGTCTTGTTTCCAAGATTCAAGATTCCAACATTTCAAGCTCTCCATCTCCATCTCCAACTCACGGTGTAATTCTATTTTTTTCCTTGTAACTTCTTTTGGTTTTCTTTGTTTGGATTTGTAGAACTATGAATTTTAGTTAACAAATAATGTTAAGGGAAAAGTTTAAAGCCCGTCTCTATGTTTGGATACAAGTTGTGATTTCTTTGTGTTGATTTTTATGTTGCTTATGTGAGATTGCTTAATTGATTTTGGATTATAGAAAACTTTTATATGTATGTGTTCTTTGGCGGCCAACTTAGGATATATGCATGTAATTGAAGCTAGATAATTTAAGTAGTAAAGGCTTTGGACAAAAGTCGAAATCAATTAAGGAGGATTGCAAATAGGTGAACTTATTCATAACTAGGTTGTGCACTTTGGTTGACATCCTTTCTTTGTTCTTCATGCATTGAATGTGTTCTTGATTAGCTAGCTTTCTAGACTATGATTGCATGTTCAATAGGATTGATTTAGGTGCTTTCACTTAGATTAATTATTCAAGGAAAGTAAAATATGGGAAATCGTTTGCTTACTAACGTTTCACATGGTCAACTTATTTCTCTTGACATAGATAATCAACTATAGGAATTGTAATTGGATTTCAGTCATATGATTGTGGTTTTGATCTTTGTTCCTTGCATTCCACCCTTGTATATGTGTTTTTACATTTTCTTTATTTTATTTATTTTAATTTTTGATTTTAAAAATCCTAATCCCCCCTTTTTACATTAACATGTATATATTTCTATTCTTTATATTATTTTTGTACATAATACTTTTTACTTTATTATTTTAATTCTTTATTTATTTTTGCAATTACAGGTGTATCCTCAATCCCCGGCTATAACGATCCCTACTTATTCTATACTAACAACTACATTTTGCAGGGTTAAATTGCGCGCTTGCTTTTAGCGTTATCACACCTCCACCATCACGGTGTCCACCAATCTCTGGCGACTCAAACCCAGCTCCCACATCGTCCGGAGATGCTGGAAAATGACTCACACGCCGACGAAGCAATACCCAGAACTGCTTTGGACGCCCAAACCTTTCTAGGTTTCTAACTTCTCTCTTCTGGCGCACCCAGCCCACCCAAATAGCCACCAACGACTCCTCTTTTCTCGAAGTTGTCACCACCACCTCCCATTACCGTGAATTTCTTCAACCTCCAAGTTTTATGGTACTAGGTTCATAGAGAAGATAGAGGATGGGAGAGAAAGATATCGAGTGCCAGATTTTGTATAGTTGCGGTCGACAAGCTCCGGTCAACCATGTGGTTCACCACTACCACCATGATATTTGCGAGCCTTTGGCAAAGTCAACCCTTAACATCGCATCGTCCGGCGACGCTAAAAGCAGAGCATACGCTCCTAGAACTCCAGCACCTAACTTCACCTCCCGGGGTATTTCTCCCTCTCGGAAGCTCATCCTGGCAACACCCGCTCACCTCGGCAACCTCAGCTCTCGACAACTCATCGAACAACTCCTGGCGACTTCTTTGTCCTATTGGCACCGCCTATCCCAGTGGCTCTTGGTGATTAGGCTATGAGCGACTCAATATGTGTTGATTGCTGACAATATTATCAGCTCCCGGTGTTGATTGTAATGGGCATCCACATCCCACCGCCGTACCATCACCCCTCTCCTCTTCATCCCAGTCTAAGCAATGGCTCAGTACACCCACGATCCCTCTGGTAGTTTTGCTTTGCTTTTGATTGTTTGGATTTCATGTTCTTAGTTTGATGTGGTAGTCAAACTTACATTTTGGAGGAAATTTTGGAAGAAACTGAAGCACGGGCATTTTCGTCACTTTATAAAATCAGTGTCTTACCTGGCGCTGAGCTGGCAAGTACAAAACTGACACCTAATCAAGCAACTGGATGAAATGGACGAAGTGGACCAGTTAGCATTTAAATTTTGAGTTCAGGAACTTTTGGGATTAATTAAAAAGATAGCGACTGGAACGAGGGCGAAGGCATACTTCAGGGACTAAACAGTAGTTTGTCCTAATTTTTTTTCTTTTGGTCAACTAGTAGTTATTTTGTTATCAACATGTTATTCTTTGTTGGTTTAATTTCTACGTTCTCAAGTTATCACTGTACATATTTTTATTTCATTATGTTTTGAGAATTCATGTATGTTCACTTAGTAATGGATGTCCAAATTAAAAATGGTAACTTTTACTTTGCATGATACTTGTTATTCTTAGTTGATGATGGTACAGATTTTTATTTCATTATGTTTTGAGAATTCATGTATGTTCACTTAGTAACGGATGTCCAAATTAAAAATGGTAACTTTTACTTTGCATGATACTTGTTATTCTTAGTTGATGATAGAGCATTGGTAAAATGCAAATACATGTGACTTCTTGACGAAAGCGTTTTGCCTACTCTATATATGTTTGCGTATACAGTGTGCCACGTTCGTGCTTTGGTACTCAACCCCAGTTTCTCCTCGGTTGATCATGCTGTTACCTACTGAGTTCATACCTCCTGATCACATCTCTCGCCTTCCTATGGATTACTTAAAAAAGCATAAATGTGACAGATATAATGTGCAAACATTTACATTTTTCTTAGCTATTTCCTTTAAAAGTTCAATTTTAACTTTGTTATCTTTTTAGGTAATTCGTGAAGTAATTCAAGAGAAATAGAAGCTTAAATGTAGAAAATAACCATGGGCCATGAAGTACTAATGCAAAGGACTCAATTAATCATTCATATGGCCAGAAATTACAAGGAAAGTCTACGGAAATTGTTGTGCAAAACAGTTGCTGCAAAGCAGAAAACTGCAATTTCATAATCAGCTTTTCAAGAACAGTTTTTGAGAGCATTTATTGCATCCTTCGAACTGCACCTTTGCAGAGAGGGTCAGCAGTCCTTAAATATACGATGTTGTAGTTCAATATGAGGCAAAGAGCTGATCAGTAGTTATCAACGAGGCAACAGTAAATGAAGCTCAAATTAGGCTTCCCAATAAGGCAGAAACTGTCAGCTTTTCACGAATATTTTTTAGAGACCTTTTCCGGCGAATTACTTGGAGTTTTTCTAGAAGGTTATTGATCACTCTAGAAGATATGATGTCATATAACATGTAGGAGTCGAGAACTATCCTGAGACATTGCAAGAGAGTCGTTCTTAGTCCAAAGAACGAAGCTTCAGAGACAGAAATCCAATCCTAGTCAAAACAGGGCAGTTTGGCCGAGAATCTTCTTTCGACGAATTTCTTGTGCATTTTTGGAAGGTCTATGTGCTACAATTATCAAGGAGAGTCCTAGATGAATTCCACAAGATTATGGCAGATTACAAAGGCTTGAAAGTAATTAAATTGTGCACCAATCAAAGGAAACCTCAAGCAACTAGGGAAGCAAATTACAAGTAGAGTTGAAGAAGGAAACTAGGGCTATGTATCCCCTAGTGTTGAGACCGAAAATTTCACAAACCCAAAATAAAAAATTTTGGTTCGATGCAAAAGTGAGATTCCATATTTTTAGCTTAATTATCTCCAAAGTAGGTAATTGTACAAGTTTACTGTGGCCAAAGAAGGTAGAGTCCTAGTTGTCTTCAAAGTTCAAATAAAACAAGAAAAGGAAGATCATGCATGCATCACGTGGATTGTATTCAAGACCAAGTCAAGAATATTCAAATCATCTATCCAACGAGGATAACAAAAGTCACGACTTGATATCATTTGAACTGGCAGCAATCAGATGACTCATTTTGTATCAAGTTTTCAAAATCAAATCCCATACTGGAAGTTGCGGATAATTCCCACGGTTGCAAGTTTGAATGTGGGAGTGGTTATCATCATCTGAAGATCATTTCAAATTTAAAATTAAGGTTAACCTGCATGATCTCTTATTCTTCTACGTGCCTATTTAAAGAGCTCTTTACATGCATGCAACAAGGGGGGAGACGGAGAGAATTAGAGATAAGAGTGCATGAGTCAAGTTCGTGCATCAAAGGAAGGCAGTGTTTAAGAGGAAGAAAGAGTAAAGAGTTCTAGTTACCTGGAGACGACAACCCGACGACAGGAGAGCTTCATATTCAGGTAGCCTGCTGGTCGTTTCTTCATGGTCTTCCTTGCTACTATTCCTTTATCATTGCTAATATCTCCATGAGTGCAGAAAGACTTGCCTCTGCCCATTTCCATGTGGACTCCATAAACGTTCTTGAACAGCTCCGAAAACAAATCCCTCCATACTAAAGGCCTCAAAATTCCCCGAGACCAAATATACCAACAAAACCATCACAACTCACAAAGCCTCAAATCCCGTACTGTTGCCCACCCAAATCAGAATACAAAAACACCTCCATTTGCCTTTGTGTTAACAAACAGTGCAGGTTTAAAGAGACCAAGAAAAAAGCATGTTCACAGAGATGAAGGAGGAAAAGAGATTTCGGTAAGGGAAGAGGCTCACCCGTGTATTCTTGACCTTCTTTCGATGCCTATACTGCGGTGCGTCCTGCGTATAGGTGGCGGAAGCAAGGTCCAACTCAAGGGGGTTTCACTGCACTTGTTTTTGATGCCTGTATCGCGGTGCGTCCTGCATATGGGTGGCAAAGATGAGTGTCAAGTGAAACCTGGGGCTGCCGGTTCACGCCAAGTACAAATTAATCATGCTTCGGCTCACAAAGCAAAGAAACTGCACTGAAGGGATCTTTGTGCAGCGCCAGATGCAAGAAGTTACTTCACCTGCAGCAAAGTCGTCATCAGAATGGTGCCCCCCTTGAAAGTAAAGTGGTCATCTCTCCACGGAAGGGTGCCTACCTCCAGCCACAAGACTGCAGAGTGTTCGGTTTAGCTCACCTTCAATCACAAGTTAGCAGCGTGTTCTACTTGGCTCACCTGCGATCACAAAAACTACAGAAACACAAAGTGGCTGCAGCGGTGCTTGAGTGGTGGAGACAACCAATGCCAAAGCTCACAATCCACAGTAAACGGAGAAGTCCAGTCGACACACGGGATGGAACAAACCAGAGCAATCCCAGAACATATGTCAAAGTTTCAAACGTGACTGCCCCTTGTGGAGTGATGACTTGTATGGTGTTTTGTGTCTGCGAGACAATATTTGAATCAAAAGGCAAAGAAAACAAATGCAAGTCTACAATCGGTGTCGTGTTTGATTTCTTCCTCAAGATTGAAGCAAGCGGCAAGAAGGTCAACAATAAAGTCCTTTTGGCTCCTCCGCTCTCTGTTCAAGTTATTGTACTATTCAATATTAAAAAAAAATGGCAGCAGCTCACCTCTCAAGTAGCCACGTTAAACTTGGAGGTGGAGGAATGTTCAAGACCTGCACCAAAAGGCAAAAGAGTTTTAAATTATGATTGTCAAAGTTTGCTGCAAGGTTGCTTTGAATAAGAGTCAGGCAACGAGGACCAAGAAACAATGCAAGTTTAAGTTCATGAAGTGATTAACACACAACAAGACAAAACTCTCATTGTGCAATTATGCATAATTGTCAAACCATGGTGTTGTTCATGTAGCTTTATTCTGAAATGGGGATTAAATGGCAAGATGACAGAGAGCTAATGTCCAGGTCTTTGAAAAAGAGACAAACCATGCAATTGAATCGGTGGCATAAATAAAAAAGGGCTAAATGAAGCGGTGCCGTACTCGTGCAGTTCCAAGGATGTCTACTGCGGGTCTTTGAGTTTGTCGAAAACGAAAATTGGGCTCCAGTTGGGTGCATATGTAAAATTAATGGGTGTCCATATCACTCTACGCCTTCCAAGCTTTTTGGGTTGTTTCGGTGTACTACAGAGCCTACTTCAAACCAGCATCACGCTCAATAAACTTTAGAGGCCAAAATCCCGTTTCAAGTCTCAAGGCCTGTTAAAAATCTCGGCACGACAGGGTGCCCAAATCAAATCGGTGGATACTCTGCCAAATTGGATGTCCACCCCAGAATATATTTTTGCTGGACGGATTCAAAATATGTACACATCCATCAACCCAAAGTCGGTACAAAACCAAAAATTCAAATTCATTGAACTACAGTGGTTTGATCCCTTCACGGGGTATGTAGGCAGTCTGGCGACCCACTAGATGCAACCGCAACTCCAAATAGAATCCCTGACTCCACCAGTCAAATTCAGCCAGTCCCAAATGAATCACTGACTCCAGTCAAATTCTCCCAGCACAAAATTCAAAGGCTCTAAACCTTTCAAATCTCCCAAACACAAATCCAAAATAAATGGGTCATCTACCCATTTAAATCTCAAATGTCGGAACTACATGTGGTTTGATCCCGCAAAGGGTATGTAGGCAATCTAGAACCAAATTTATCTAGATACAACCGCGTCCTAAACACAAAATCGAATCCCTGGTTCACTTACACCGAATTCGTCCCAAACACTACTCTAATTCCAAAATCAAAGCCCTCCAATGAGTCATCCACTCATTGGAACTCTTGAACTACGAGTGGCTTGATCCCTCTCCAAGGGTACGTAGGCAACCCATTCAAATATCCGGGTGCAGCCGCAAAAACAAACAAACACACATCCCATCAATTGGTTTCTTCATAAATGGAATCAAAGGGTGTTTCCCTGTAACAAGGGATTGTAATTAAGAGACACATTCTGTCTTGAATGGGTCGAACCCAAAATAATAAAAACTCTATTCACTAAATGAATACGAGTGAAATTATGTTGGGTGACATTTACGCTCACTGTGTGCAAATTTTCTCTCAACATAATTTTTGGCACACCCGGTGGGACCCATTCTCCTTTTCATCTCCATTTGTGATATGACTAATCATATATGTTACTTGTTTGCCACAGGATACAAGATGGCACCACAAGTTACAGTTTATTTCCAAGAGCTTAAAGCTATTGGGTCGAAGGCTGGACAAGCAACACGAGCTGAACATCATGTTGATCAAGCTCCACTGACAAACAATGTTCAGAAGCTCAACCATGATGTCAGAGTCATCAAGACCGCTACGCTCAATGCTAACCATGCCCCAGTCAGTACTCAGATAATGATCGGGTCTATTCCAATCAGTTTGGTCGCTACACAACATAGGCCCGAAGCCCCGTGCCTCAAGTCCCCACAACAAGTACATCTACAATCAGCGACAGCTACTATAGCTTCCGAACCTCAGGTAGTCAAGTTCACTTCAACCCCTGACAGCTCATCTGGCCCGGAGGACAAAGTTGTTAAGGCATACCCACAACAGAGTTTATCAGTTGTCAACAAAGCAGCCTCTACAACTAGAAAGTCCAAGAAAACAAGTAGACCAGTGGGGGCATTCCAAGCACATAGATCACAGGGGGCATTTCAAGCTAATGTACCACACGGGGCCTTCCCGGACTCTTCAACAGAATCAAGACCATATATGGTCCCTGTTGTTAGTCAACATACTCAAGCATTGTTTGAGACAAATGACGGCACAAAGCCTGTGACTATGTCAGTTATGGTCACGAACGCATCAACAATAGAAGAGCAGCTAGAAGAAATGAAGAGAATGCTAGCTGAAAAAGATGCTCAAATAGCAGCACTAACTTCTCAATTAGCTGTTATGGCCAACATAGGCGATCATAAAAATAATGATCGTGAAAAGAAAATCGGAGGACATGGTTCTACAATAACAAGTCTTGAAGACATAAAGACACTAATTGCAGAAGGAATCCGTGAAGTATACACCTCCTCAAATCCACAGTTCTCTGGGTACTTGAAACCCTACCCTGCTCATTATGATGCAAGGGCTATCATAAGCCAACTTTTGACAAGTTCGATGGAGTAGATGGCTCTCCGCATGAACATTTGGTTCATTTCTTCTCAGCCTGCGGGGAAACATCGCAGTTAGATGCACTATTGGTAAGGCAATTTGTTCAGTCTCTAAAAGGAGCAGCTTTTACTTGGTACAGTCAATTGAAACCAGGTTCTATCCTCACATGGGACGATATGCAAAGAGCATTTCTGGCACAATTTGTCAGCTCCAAAAAGAAAGTCTCGATTATCGACTTGGCTGACACTAAACAGGAGTCTGATGAAAGCACCAATGAATTCATATCCAGATGGAGGAGCTTAAACGTCCAATGCTCGGAAAAATTAACGGAGCTTTCAGCGGTACAAATGTGCTCAAACAATCTCTTGCCACATATAGCAACTTTTGTCAGCACCGCAGAACCTCGAACATTCGAAGCGCTAGTGTCAAAAGCTAGCAATGTCGAAAGACAAGTCGCCCGTAAGAAGATTATGACACAAAGGGCATCCTCTAAAGACCATAGAGTCAACAATACAGATGAGTCACTGGCAACCTTTGTCAAAATTGACACCCAGTCAAACACATGCAAAGGAAAAGAAGGGTCTAGAAAGCTCACTCTCAAAGAAAGAAAAGAAGTCAAATATTCTTTCGATGATGACGATGTCGAACAAATTTTCAGTGAGCTCAACAAAGCACGAGCTATCGAGCTTCCTGAACCAAAACGACAGAGTGAAGTCAACAAGACCAACGACCCCAGATATTGCCAGTACCATCGAATTGTTAGTCATCCAACAAAGGATTGCTTTGTTTTGAAGAACATAATCCAAGAAATGGTCAACAACAAGGAAATTGAGGTAGAGACATCGTCAGCAAAGTAAAATCGAAGTTTCTCTGCAATCTTATTTGTCTCTCAAAAGGTGCTACAAAAAAAAAAAAAAAAAAAAAAAAAAAAAAGCTCGCTGGATTAAAAATCCGAAAGGGCGGTCCAGGCAAAAATGGAGCGAAAAAAAAATTATTATAAAGGCCTGTTGAACAAAAACCCCCACAAAGGGTAGTTCAAGCAAAAAATTAGGGCTAAAAAAAAAAAGAAAAAAAAAAAAAAAGAGCTCGCTGGATTGAAAACCCGAAAGGGCGGTCCAGGCAAAACCTAGAGCACAAAACCCCAGAGCTACAACGGCTTGATCCCTCAAAAGGGGTACGTAGGCAGTCTAGCCTCAAAAACTAGATGCAGCCACCTAATCAAAAAAATATATCTCCATTCTTGAATCAATCAGGAAGAAAGAGAAAATCTGATAAATGAAGCAGTGGGTGTTGCTGGCCAAGCATGAAAGCCTAATTAACATGTGCATATGACAAAAGGATGCAGCTTGTCATCAAAGCTCCTGGAAGGAATACAAGTCAAAGAAACTCTTTGAGGAGAAATCTTCTCGAGGGAGATCCGAGTGAGGAGAAATTTTCTCCAAGATGATCCAAGTGAGGAGAAATCTCCTCGAAACAAATCCGAGTGAGGGGAAATCTTCTCGAGGTCGATTTAAATGAGGAGGAATCTCCTTGATAAAGATCCGAGTGAGTAGGAATCTCCTCGAGCTTGATGTAAGTAAGGAGAAAGCTAGAAGTTCCCTCAAGCTTGATGTAAGTAAGGAGAAAGCTCTTCGAGAAAGATTCGGGTGAGAGGAAATCTCCTTGAGAAAAATCCTGGTGAGGTGCAATCCCTTTTGGGCAGATCCGGGTTGAAGGGAAAAATCTCTTCAAAAGCACATAGTTCAATACCTACAAATAGCATGAAAGCTACGAAGGTGCAACGATTGCTTCATTTACCAATCAAAAAGAAAAATTCCTTCATGGGAACTACGTACGGCTTGATCCCTTAAATGGGTACGTAGGCAGTCTAGTTTTAAATTCTAGATCCAGCCAATAAATCCTCAAAATCACATTTTCTCTACCAAAGGGTTGTGATCCAATGGCACAAAGCCTTGAACCTCTGAGACTCCTTGTACGAGTATAAACTACATTTGGTAGAAAAATTACAAATATGGGACAGGTAACTTGCAGTGAAGATATCATATGTCTAGGCTCCGGCTTTCCTTCACTGAAAAAAGTTGTCAAGCCTCGTACGCGCAAAGCTTTTCACGCACGACGCTTGAGGGGGCAACTGTTGAGACCGAAAATTTCACAAACCCAAAATAAAAAATTTTGGTTCGATGCAAAAGTGAGATTCCATATTTTTAGCTTAATTATCTCCAAAGTAGGTAATTGTACAAGTTTACTGTGGCCAAAGAAGGTAGAGTCCTAGTTGTCTTCAAAGTTCAAATAAAACAAGAAAAGGAAGATCATGCATGCATCACGTGGATTGTATTCAAGACCAAGTCAAGAATATTCAAATCATCTATCCAACGAGGATAACAAAAGTCACGACTTGATATCATTTGAACTGGCAGCAATCAGATGACTCATTTTGTATCAAGTTTTCAAAATCAAATCCCATACTGGAAGTTGCGGATAATTCCCACGGTTGCAAGTTTGAATGTGGGAGTGGTTATCATCATCTGAAGATCATTTCAAATTTAAAATTAAGGTTAACCTGCATGATCTCTTATTCTTCTACGTGCCTATTTAAAGAGCTCTTTACATGCATGCAACAAGGGGGGAGACGGAGAGAATTAGAGATAAGAGTGAGTCAAGTTCGTGCATCAAAGGAAGGCAGTGTTTAAGAGGAAGAAAGAGTAAAGAGTTCTAGTTACCTGGAGACGACAACCCGACGACAGGAGAGCTTCATATTCAGGTAGCCTGCTGGTCGTTTCTTCATGGTCTTCCTTGCTACTATTCCTTTATCATTGCTAATATCTCCATGAGTGCAGAAAGACTTGCCTCTGCCCATTTCCATGTGGACTCCATAAACGTTCTTGAACAGCTCCGAAAACAAATCCCTCCATACTAAAGGCCTCAAAATTCCCCGAGACCAAATATACCAACAAAACCATCACAACTCACAAAGCCTCAAATCCCGTACTGTTGCCCACCCAAATCAGAAAACAAAAACACCTCCATTTGCCTTTGTGTTAACAAACAGTGCAGGTTTAAAGAGACCAAGAAAAAAGCATGTTCACAGAGATGAAGGAGGAAAAGAGATTTCGGTAAGGGAAGAGGCTCACCCGTGTATTCTCGACCTTCTTTCGATGCCTATACTGCGGTGCGTCCTGCGTATAGGTGGCGGAAGCAAGGTCCAACTCAAGGGGGTTTCACTGCACTTGTTTTTGATGCCTGTATCGCGGTGCGTCCTGCATATGGGTGGCAAAGATGAGTGTCAAGTGAAACCTGGGGCTGCCGGTTCACGCCAAGTACAAATTAATCATGCTTCGGCTCACAAAGCAAAGAAACTGCACTGAAGGGATCTTTGTGCAGCGCCAGATGCAAGAAGTTACTTCACCTGCAGCAAAGTCGTCATCAGAATGGTGCCCCCCTTGAAAGTAAAGTGGTCATCTCTCCACGGAAGGGTGCCTACCTCCAGCCACAAGACTGCAGAGTGTTCGGTTTAGCTCACCTTCAATCACAAGTTAGCAGCGTGTTCTACTTGGCTCACCTGCGATCACAAAAACTACAGAAACACAAAGTGGCTGCAGCGGTGCTTGAGTGGTGGAGACAACCAATGCCAAAGCTCACAATCCACAGTAAACGGAGAAGTCCAGTCGACACACGGGATGGAACAAACCAGAGCAATCCCAGAACATATGTCAAAGTTTCAAACGTGACTGCCCCTTGTGGAGTGATGACTTGTATGGTGTTTTGTGTCTGCGAGACAATATTTGAATCAAAAGGCAAAGAAAACAAATGCAAGTCTACAATCGGTGTCGTGTTTGATTTCTTCCTCAAGATTGAAGCAAGCGGCAAGAAGGTCAACAATAAAGTCCTTTTGGCTCCTCCGCTCTCTGTTCAAGTTATTGTACTATTCAATATTAAAAAAAAATGGCAGCAGCTCACCTCTCAAGTAGCCACGTTAAACTTGGAGGTGGAGGAATGTTCAAGACCTGCACCAAAAGGCAAAAGAGTTTTAAATTATGATTGTCAAAGTTTGCTGCAAGGTTGCTTTGAATAAGAGTCAGGCAACGAGGACCAAGAAACAATGCAAGTTTAAGTTCATGAAGTGATTAACACACAACAAGACAAAACTCTCATTGTGCAATTATGCATAATTGTCAAACCATGGTGTTGTTCATGTAGCTTTATTCTGAAATGGGGATTAAATGGCAAGATGACAGAGAGCTAATGTCCAGGTCTTTGAAAAAGAGACAAACCATGCAATTGAATCGGTGGCATAAATAAAAAAGGGCTAAATGAAGCGGTGCCGTACTCGTGCAGTTCCAAGGATGTCTACTGCGGGTCTTTGAGTTTGTCGAAAACGAAAATTGGGCTCCAGTTGGGTGCATATGTAAAATTAATGGGTGTCCATATCACTCTACGCCTTCCAAGCTTTTTGGGTTGTTTCGGTGTACTACAGAGCCTACTTCAAACCAGCATCACGCTCAATAAACTTTAGAGGCCAAAATCCCGTTTCAAGTCTCAAGGCCTGTTAAAAATCTCGGCACGACAGGGTGCCCAAATCAAATCGGTGGATACTCTGCCAAATTGGATGTCCACCCCAGAATATATTTTTGCTGGACGGATTCAAAATATGTACACATCCATCAACCCAAAGTCGGTACAAAACCAAAAATTCAAATTCATTGAACTACAGTGGTTTGATCCCTTCACGGGGTATGTAGGCAGTCTGGCGACCCACTAGATGCAACCGCAACTCTAAATAGAATCCCTGACTCCACCAGTCAAATTCAGCCAGTCCCAAATGAATCACTGACTCCAGTCAAATTCTCTCAGCACAAAATTCAAAGGCTCTAAACCTTTCAAATCTCCCAAACACAAATCCAAAATAAATGGATCATCTACCCATTTAAATCTCAAATGTCGGAACTACATGTGGTTTGATCCCGCAAAGGGTATGTAGGCAATCTAGAACCAAATTTATCTAGATACAACCGCGTCCTAAACACAAAATCGAATCCCTGGTTCACTTACACCGAATTCGTCCCAAACACTACTCTAATTCCAAAATCAAAGCCCTCCAATGAGTCATCCACTCATTGGAACTCTTGAACTACGAGTGGCTTGATCCCTCTCCAAGGGTACGTAGGCAACCCATTCAAATATCCGGGTGCAGCCGCAAAAACAAACAAACACACATCCCATCAATTGGTTTCTTCATAAATGGAATCAAAGGGTGTTTCCCTGTAACAAGGGATTGTAATTAAGAGACACATTCTGTCTTGAATGGGTCGAACCCAAAATAATAAAAACTCTATTCACTAAATGAATACGAGTGAAATTATGTTGGGTGACATTTACGCTCACTGTGTGCAAATTTTCTCTCAACACCTAGATATAGAACCTCTGCAGCACCTTGAGAAACAACCTCACCCTTCACCTTCTCTTCTATCTCTCTTTCTTTTTCCTCCACCACATCTGTTTCTTTTTCTCTATTTTTTATGTTTCATGCTTGTGATTTTTAAGACAATGTATAGCTAAATTACTTTTGCTAGGGGTAAGGCTTGAAGCCGTAAGACATGTTTTTGACATTGTTTTGATTCTTAGTTTTGAAACTATTTTGTTGTAAATTTGTTTATTTGGTTTTGGTTTATGGATATCTCTTACTTGTTTATTTTCGTGAACGCGTGCATAGAACATTATGAACTTGTAAGTGGGGATAGAAGTAGGTGTTCTAATCTTCTAAAAGGTTAATAATGCTTATTTCAATGGTAGTAAAACCTATAGGACAATAGGTGAAACCAAATAAAAAGGATTGCATGCTAGGTAGGCGTTCCGCACTAGTTTTGCATACCTGTTTTGATCAAATTTCCACATGTGCTTAATGCTTAGCATAAATTTTTGATAGAATAGCGTTTTATACCTTGATTATTTATTCTAAAGGCTTAGTAATCGTGCGTTCATCTTGCTTAAGTAATCTAGGGAAGTAATAAGAACTTATGCAGTGCGTTCACGGTTTTTTCTTGATTGAAACATTTTCATGGCTTAGTAATTGAAACTAGGATAATAAACTTGTCCTGAGCATGCTTTGGTGGTGGACTTCCAAATCTCTGACATCTTCATTCATATCATTGTATATACCGCATTGTTTAAATTTTTTACTTTAATTTAATATATGCTTGAAGAGTTGAAGGAAATATATGCTTAATGAGTATATGTCCAAAACTGCTTATAGCAATAATATGTAGCAAAATTGACTAACATAATCGCAAAATAACGATACTTTGCTGAGAACATGCATTAATATAACATTATAACAAAATAATCAGAAAATTGTTGTAGTCTAGTTGGCTAGGATATCTGGCTCTCACCCGAATGACTCGGGTTCAAGTCCGTTATACGTCATCAAATATAATCAAGTAGTCAAACATAATCATATAAGGCAATCAATATAATTAAGCTGACCATAAAAGAAAGAAATTCCTTTATTCAACTCCAAATTGAGAAAGCATATAACTAAGAAAACACCAGATAAGAAAAGGAAATTCCTTTATTCAACTCCAAATGGAGAAAACATAACTAAGACAACACCACATAAGAAAAGGAAATTAACGAAACATAACCAAGGGAGACTAAAAATGCTGAAACATATGCTGAAAATTTAATCGGTGCCAAGAACACCGTCGCTGATCATGTTGTCAACATGTTGTACATTGTCCACAAAAAAATAAGAGATGTCGAGTGGAGTAGTGTCCAATGGCTCAGATGAATCTCAAGGATCTAATTGATCGATATAGTTTACTTCAGCTTTGTTGCCTTTGATGCAGTCTCCATTGTTGATCTTCAAAGCTCAATCTCGGCCATAACACTTTGAATTGTCCTTCAAGACCGGTATGGATGTGATCTAGAGGAGGAGAGGATTCCAGAAAGGTAAGGATCGGCCCGAGATGATGTCGGAATCTGACAATTCGACCGGGTCGGATTCCACAGCGCTGATATGCTAATTCCTGTGGAAATAGTGGCCGGCGAGTACTAGAGGGAGGATGGGGAGGTGATGGTGAAACGATTTGTGGTGGTGGCTCGGATAGAGAACGTCGAAAACGGGAGATACATCCGGGTTGGGTCGGCCTGATTTCATCGGTTTTGAGGAAAGAGAAAGGAGAGAAATCGAGGGGAGGAAAATAAAAAAAAGGAAATTTTGGGGTTTTTCTGAAAATCCCAGAAATTTTCCTATTTATAGAATTTTTCCAATTTTCAATCGCTCATAACTTTCTCATACGAACTCCATTTTCGCGTTCCACATATGCACGAACTCGTATGGACGCGCCCTACAATTTCCGTGAATTAAGTTTTCACATAATCCTAACGTATAAAAAGTCAACCCTTGAATCAAAGCATTCCGAGCGAATAATTTTCCGAAAACTTCCGCTCAATCCTTAAATCACGAAATCGTACTAACGATCATTTTATTAATTCCAGAAAATATTTAGGAATTAATAACGAATTTTTAGGGTCTTACAGTTCAATAGGAGGGGAGGGGTCCGATTTGCTAAAACATATAAGCTTATATATAATTATACATAATTAATGCATTAATTAGTTGTTATGTTCAATTGATTGTTGGGTTTTGGGGGGGGGGGGGGGGGTTCTGAAACCCTTTACTAGTTCCGCCCCTGCATAAAGTTAGAATTAGTATCTTGTTAGAGCAACTCCAACAGTTTCCCTATAATTTTTGTAATATACAGAAGTAACAGTCAAAACTTTAGTATACTTTTCTTCTCCAACTCCAACTCCAACAGATTCCCTATTTTACAGCAATCTTTAAAATCTCCATAATTCTTCCTTAAAATTTTAAAGATTTCTGTAAATTTAGGAAATTTGATATTCTCTTTTTTCACTATCCCTAAAATGGGGATAGTTATAGGGAATCTATTAGAGCAAAAGAGACTTATTTTTTCTTAAAATAGAGAAAAATTAAAATTTAAGGAAACTGTTGGAGTTGCTCTTAGAGTGGATGTAACCAGTAAAGAATATTTGAATAAGACCGTGTATTTGGCTTTATTTGTATGCTTAACAAATAATTTCAAGGGACGTGTGGTGAGGCATATTAGAATTCTAGTGAAATTTTCTCATCCCATGTAATCTTTTTTTTTTTTTTGAAATAAAGGCTGATGCAACTGTGCTTAAGTCTTCACAATAGTGACATACCGGAAAGATAAAGTTCACACAAAGCCACAGAATAATTAAACCTGCTTTCCCACTATTTTCTCATCCCATGTAATCTTTCAAACGGAAAAGTTTGGAGGATTTTTTTTTTTTTTTATAATGGTCGGTGATCTATTTTTTTTTTATGACGGTGATCTATTTGTTTTGAATCACACAATTCTGAGTTCTGATGTTTCAATGTCGTTTTCAACTTTTAATGATGACGGACGTTTCCACCATTTGTGCCGCGATTGAGGGAAAACTCACTGTGGTATGTGGAGAAATTTTTCTATCCTACGGTAGTTCCATGTAGGACTACCACATGGTATACCTCTCCAATTAAAACTCCCCACGTGGATTTTTTTTCCAACTCATATCAGGCTAAATTATCCCTGCATTTAACCAACAGTAAACCAAACCAACGTGAAAAAAAAAACTCTCCTCACCCCCGTTAACTGCTGTTGCCGTTAACTGAACCATAAATTCATCCTCTCGTCATCTTCATCCCCAATTGCAAAACCTACTCCCGCAGAGCTGAGAATCTTGCAGAGACCCCGTCGACGCTGGGAGGGCCTATGGGCGCCATCGTCCTTGATCTTCGTCCCGATTTCGGAATCAGCCTGCCTCGATCTTCGCCTACGTAATTTCTCTACTTCACTATCGCTTGCAATTACTTACTTCTTTCCGATTTGCGTTTTCAGTCTTATCAATTTTGCAAGCTACATGTTTTATTTGTGATTCAATTGTATGTGCTAGTGTCATTGTCCAATGCTGTTATGTTTAAGAAATTGATATTGCTACTGGCTAAGATCTAGATAGCAGAATCAACATTATTGTCCACTTTTATGTATGAGAAGTTGATGCTAAGCTAGACTTGTTCACTGTCACAAAGACAACTTCAAGTATAATAGATCATCTCACCTTGACAACTGATTCAAGAAGCGAAGCACTGAGATGAATCCACATTGGATTGTTATGTCTGCAACACAATGTAGGTGATAGACCAATCATGGCTTAAGTTATGCAAATGCTTAATTACTAGCAACTCTCTTTCCTCCTCTCCCAGTACCATCACAACCTTCGTTTCTCCTCAGTGGATCTGACATATCCGAGTTAGATCAATCCCACAGCAAGGTTATGAAAATTGGTGAATGAGGTTTCGATAACAGAACAATCTCCTT